>NW_027639736.1:233218-328971 GCF_949606895.1 Notothenia rossii
AGGCTTCTGCAGGGAGCCCTGATGTCTACTAATCAACAGATTAGTGGCAGCCAGCTTAATTACCGGCTCTGCTTCCTCGGAGGCTCTTGCGGAGCAGACCAGGAGCGGGGGAGCCTCACTCCCCTTTGACTTGCCGCTGGGAGACCCTGTCTCTGGGGTGGCGGGGGAGCGGAGACGTGGGACGGAGCCCCTGCAGCCGGCGCCGCGGCTGCAGTCCCCCTAGGATGCCACCTATCGCCGGTAGCGCTGTGGTGACGGAGAGGGGGAAAGCATGTTCGGCCGCAAAGCTGGCACCCTGCTCCGACTCTGTCTCCCCCATCCGAGGGAGAGGAGGGAGGGGAGAACCGAACGGTGAACCGTGGAGAGAGGCGGGGTAGCAGTTGTCGGATTGCTTCCCGGCACTCGGCCCCAGGGACACGAGGCCCCGTCCGCGGGCTCGTAAGCCTGGACGGGCGACTCGTCCTCCTCGGCCGCAGCAGCAAGAGCGTCCGCTCTCCGCTTCCTGTCGCCCGAGGGGAGACGGGCGCAGTGTGTGAATGCTACCTGCTGGTTTAGAGCCGCGTACGCGTGCTCTGACCCCAGGCAGGATTCGCATATTGTGTGCTGGTCATAACTCATTATGAACCCAGAGCCACATGAGGGACAATCTCTCACACAATTGTTACTCATGTTTACTCTGCAATTGAAGTGTCTCTTGTGCTTCATTAACGGGGTGCTGAAGAAAAGAGGGAGCAGATTGTCGGGCCTCCTTCCCTATTTATACCGGAAGGAGCCCGAGGGTGGGGCCCACATTGCGGGTGGGCGTGGACTACAAGTGTTTCAGTGCTGCGTGGGGGCGCAGGGGGATTACCCAATAGCGATAGCCTTAGAGGGCGAAGCCATATACGAAATAGAAGACAAGACACACACAGGGAAAACAGAATAGCAAAAATAAAACCATGATATAAAACTAAAATCATGACACAGACAGACAGAGAGACATACAGAAAGACAGACAGAGAGAGAGAGAGACAGAGAGAGAGTCAAACGCATTATAACACAATGTAAAGACAACTATTTACAACATTGGGAAGAAGAAACTAAAAGCCAAAGTAGATTAGAATGTTACCTGGCTCTAAACAGAGAGTATGAGCTGGCAGAGTATCTCTCTACTGTCAGAGATAGAAAGCAGAGACAGATCCTAACCAAGTACAGGCTCAGTGACCACAAACTGCCAATCGAAACAGGAAGACTCAAAAGATCCTGGCAACCAAAAGAGAACAGAACATGTGGTCACTGTACGACAGGTGAGACTGAGACAGAGATGCACTTCCTCCTGAAGTGCCAAACATTCAACCAAGTAAGGAGCATTTATTGGAACAAGTTGAACTCTGTAATCCCAGGTTTCAAGGAGGTTGATGACCTCTCAAGACTGAGAGTACTCCTAGGAGAAGGAGACAAGGCACACCTTGCTGCCCAATATGTATACACATGCCACAACCTGAGGGACAGTGAATGAGACACACACACACACACACACACACACACACACACACACACACACACACACACACACACACACACACACACACACACACACACACACACACACACACACGTGTTGAAATGTAATTGTATCACTGTATATATATATCATCAATAATATGTAAACATTTGAAATGTATGTTAATGTTGTTAATTATTTTGTATTGTGATGCTTTGGCAACATTGTTTAATTTAACTTTCATGCCAATAAAGCCCCTTTGAATTGAATTGAATTGAATTGAGAGACAGGCAGACAGAGAGAGAGAGAGAGAGAGAGAGAGAGAGACAGAGAGACAGACAGACAGACAGACAGACAGACAGACAGACAGCAGACAGACAGACAGACAGACAGACAGACAGACAGCAGACAGACAGCAGACAGACAGACAGACAGACAGACAGACAGACAGACAGACAGACAGCAGACAGACAGACAGACAGACAGACAGACAGACAGACAGACAGACAGCAGACAGACAGACAGCAGACAGACAGCAGACAGACAGACAGACAGACAGACAGCAGACAGAGAGACAGCAGACAGACAGACAGACAGACAGACAGACAGACAGACAGACAGACAGACAGACAGACAGACAGACAGACAGACAGACAGACACACACACACACACACACACACACACACACACACACACACACACAGATAATACTTATAATAATAATAATAACCATAACAATGATATAATACTATTTATAGTATTAGGTAGCTTCAAATAAAGCTTTGTAATCATATCTAAACAGCTTTTGAACTGACGCCCTGCCTTTACCACCTCTGACCAATGGGGGGCATTAGAGCACCACCTTCACTCTGCCGCAATACAGCAGCAGAAGAAGAAGAGCAGTGTTTTGTTTCTGGAAGCAGAAGAAGAAGAGTTTGTTTTCAGCGGAAGAAGAAGAGTTTGTTATCAGCACAAGAAGAAGAAGGTTCGTCATATGTAATTCTTTATTACAGTTATTACACAGATATTACACATACATATTAATGAACACAGGTATCTGAAGATTTCTGCTACGTTTCTGCCCGCTGTTAGCATTAGCCTGTTAGCTGTGTTTCCGGTCTCTGAACCAACTGACTCCTCAGTAGACTTACGGTCAGTAACGGTCACTAACGGTAACCGTCACTAACGGTCGTTAACGGTCACTAACGATCGGTAACCATCACTAACGGTCGGTAACGGTCTGTAACCGGAACCAGGCGCAGTGACCGGTGGTTTATCAGAGGAACACAGAGGATCTCTAACAGGATGACGTCACTCTGTCGTCCTCTCTCCCTCTGATGTCTGTCATCAAGTATTAATAATAATAATAATAACCTCTTGAAACATTCACGGGATCAGAATTGAGTATAAGCCGTGTAACAACACTTTGTCAAGTGGACAAAGAGTCATATCGGTATCGGCAAGTACCCACATGTAAGTACTTGTACCCACTACCCACATGTAAGTACTTGTACCCACATGTAAGTACTTCACATGTAAGTACTTGTACCCACATCTAAGTACTTGCACCCACATCTAAGTACTTGTACCCACATCTAAGTACTTGTACCCACATGTAAGTACCTGCACCCACATCTAAGTACTTGTACCCACATGTAAGTACTTGTACCCACATGTAAGTACTTGTACCCACATGTAAGTACTTGTACCCACATGTAAGTACTTGCTTCCACATGTAAGTACTTGCATCCACATGTAAGTACTTTCACCCACATGTCAGTACTTGTACCCACATGTAAATACTTGTGCTTGTACTCGGTCTGAATACTAGTGGTATCTGTGCATCCCCATTAATATCTGCTGTTTGTTCTGACAGATGTATTACTATCGATATGACAGTGCTGAGGTCAGCTGCTGCTACAAATACCTCATGTTCAGCTACAACATAATCTTCTGGGTGAGTACCTGTTCACATGTACACCTGTTCACCTGTTCACATGTACACCTGTCCACATGTACACCTGTTCCCCTGTACACCTGTTCACATGTAAAACTGTTCATCTGTACACCTGTTTACATGTAAAACTGTTCATCTGTACACCTGTTCACATGTACAACTGTTCACCTGTTCACATGTACACCTGTTCACCTGTATACCTGTTCACCTGTATAACTGTTCACCTGTTCACATGTACACCTGTTCACCTCTACACCTGCTCACATGTACACCTGTTCACCTGTTCACATGTACAACTGTTCACCTCTACACCTGCTCACATGTACAACTGTTCACCTGTTCACATGTACAACTGTTCACCTGTTCACATGTACACCTGTTCACCTCTACACCTGCTCACATGTACAACTGTTCACCTGTTCACATGTACACCTGTTCACCTCTACACCTGCTCACATGTACACCTGTTCACCTGTTCACATGTACAACTGTTCACCTCTACACCTGCTCACATGTACAACTGTTCACCTGTTCACATGTACAACTGTTCACCTGTTCACATGTACACCTGTTCACATGTATACCTGTTCACCTGTATAACTGTTCACCTGTTCACATGTACACCTGTTCACCTCTACACCTGCTCACATGTACACCTGTTCACCTGTACACCTGTTCACCTGTACACCTGTTCACATGTACACCTGTTCACCTGTACACCTGTTCACATGTACACCTGTTCACATGTATACCTGTTCACCTGTATAACTGTTCACCTGTTCACATGTACACCTGTTCACCTCTACACCTGCTCACATGTACACCTGTTCACCTGTACACCTGTTCACCTGTACACCTGTTCACCTGACGTTCCCCCGAGTTTCTGTTTCCGGGCCTGACTAATCTCTGGGTGTTTCTGTTGCAGCTGGCAGGAGCTGCTTTTATCGCCGCTGGTTTCTGGGCCTGGAGTGAGAAGGTGCCAACACACTCAGAAATAATATTGACCATCTTTATCTCTAATTTACACATTAAGCAGTTGTTCCCATAAGAAAAACTACTTATGAAATCATGTAATTTCACAGATCATATATTATATATGCTATCACATGATATTAAGTGCGTTGTGGTTTCCAGGGAGTCCTGCTGGATCTGACCCAGGTGACCCAGCTTCACGGGTTCGACCCGGTCTGGCTGGTTCTGGTGGTTGGAGGGGTCACTTTCATCCTGGGCTTCGCCGGCTGCGTGGGAGCTCTGAGAGAAAACATCTGTCTGCTGAAGTTTGTACGTTAAAAACATCAGTCTGCCAGAGTTTGTACGTCTGAAACATCTGTCTGCTAGAGTTTGTACGTTAAAAACATCAGTCTGCTGAAGTTTGTACGTTAAAAACATCAGTCTGCTGAAGTTTGTACGTTAAAAACATCCATCTGCTGAAGTTTGTACGTTAAAAACATCCATCTGCTGAAGTTTGTACGCTAAAAACATCTGTTTGCTGAAGTTTGTACGTTAAAAACATCCGTCTGCTGAAGTTTGTACGTTAGAAATATCCGTCTGCCAGAGTTTGTACGTTAGAAACATCGGTCTGCTGAAGTTTGTAGGTTAAAAACATCCGTCTGCCAGAGTTTGTACGTTAGAAATATCCGTCTGCCAGAGTTTGTACGTTAGAAACATCGGTCTGCTGAAGTTTGTACGTTAAAAACATCCGTCTGCCAGAGTTTGTACGTTAGAAACATCCGTCTGCTGAAGTTTGTACGTTAAAAACATCTGTCTGCCAGAGTTTGTACGTTAAAAACCTCCGTCTGCTGAAGTTTGTACGCGAAAAACATCAGTTTGCTGAAGTTTGTACGTTAGAAACATCCGTCTGCTAGAGTTTTTATGTTAGAAACATCTGTCTGCTGAAGTTTGTACGTTAAAAACATCCGTCTGCTGAAGTTTGTACGCTAAAAACATCTGTCTGCTAGAGTTTGACATCTGTCTGCCAGAGTTTGTACGTTAAAAACATCCGTCTGCTGAAGTTTGTACATTAAAAACATCCATCTGCTGAAGTTTGTACGCTAAAAACATCTGTTTGCTGAAGTTTGTACGTTAAAAACATCGATCTGCTGAAGTTTGTACGTTAAAAACATCCGTCTGCCAGAGTTTGTACGTTAGAAACATCCGTCTGCTGAAGTTTGTACGTTAAAAACATCTGTCTGCCAGAGTTTGTACGTTAGAAACATCTGTCTGCTAAAGTTTGACATCCGTCTGCTAGAGTTTGTACGTTAGAAATATCAGTCTGCTGAAGTTTGTACGCTAAAAACATCCGTCTGCCAGAGTTTGTACGTTAAAAACATCCATCTGCTGAAGTTTGTACGCTAAAAACATCTGTCTGCTAGAGTTTGACATCTGTCTGCCAGAGTTTGTACGTTAAAAACCTCCGTCTGCTGAAGTTTGTACGCGAAAAACATCAGTTTGCTGAAGTTTGTACGTTAGAAACATCCGTCTGCTAGAGTTTTTATGTTAGAAACATCTGTCTGCTGAAGTTTGTACGTTAAAAACATCCGTCTGCTGAAGTTTGTACGCTAAAAACATCTGTCTGCTAGAGTTTGACATCTGTCTGCCAGAGTTTGTATGTTAAAAACATCCTTCTGCTGTAGTTTGTACGTTAAAAACATCCGTCTGCTGAAGTTTGTACGTTAAAAACATCCGTCTGCTGTAGTTTGTACGTTAGAAATATCCGTCTGCTGAAGTTTGTACGTTAGAAATATCAGTCTGCTGAAGTTTGTACGTTAGAAATATCCGTCTGCTGAAGTTTGTACGTTAAAAACATCCGTCTGCTGAAGTTTGTACGTTAGAAATATCAGTCTGCTGAAGTTTGTACGTTAAAAACATCTGTCTGCTGAAGTTTGTACGTTAGAAATATCCGTCTGCCAGAGTTTGTACGTTAGAAACATCTGTCTGCTGAAGTTTATACGTTAAAAACATCCATCTGCTGAAGTTTGTACGTTAGAAATATCCGTCTGCCAGAGTTTGTACGTTAGAAACATCTGTCTGCTGAAGTTTGTACGTTAAAAACATCTGTCTGCTGAAGTTTGTACGCTAAAAACATCCGTCTGCTGGAGTTTGTACGTTAAAAACATCTTTCTGCTGAAGTTTGTACGCTAAAAACATCTTTCTGACAGAGTTTGTACGTTAGAAACATCCGTCTGCTGAAGTTTGTACGTTAGAAATATCCGTCTGCTGAAGTTTGTACGTTAGAAACATCAGTCTGCTGAAGTTTGTACGCTAAAAACATCCGTCTGCTAGAGTTTGTACGTTAAAAACATCTTTCTGCCAGAGTTTGTACGTTAGAAACATCTGTCTGCTGAAGTTTGCACATTAAAAACATCTGTCTGCTGAAGTTTGTACGCTAAAAACATCCGTCTGCTAGAGTTTGTACGTTAAAAACATCTTTCTGACAGAGTTTGTACGTTAGAAACATCCGTCTGCTGAAGTTTGTACGTTAGAAACATCCGTCTGCTGAAGTTTGTACGTTCAAAACATCCGTCTGCTGAAGTTTGTACGTTCAAAACATCCGTCTGCTGAAGTTTGTACGTTAGAAACATCCGTCTGCTGAAGTTTGTACGTTCAAAACATCCGTCTGCTGAAGTTTGTACGTTAAAAACATCCGTCTGCTGAAGTTTGTACGTTCAAAACATCCGTCTGCTGAAGTTTGTACATTAAAAACATCCGTCTGCTGAAGTTTGTACGTTAGAAACATCCGTCTGCTGAAGTTTGTACGTTCAAAACATCCGTCTGCTGAAGTTTGTACGTTAAAAACATCCGTCTGCTGAAGTTTGTACGTTAAATGTTGGAATGGTGTTGGTGTTTCTCGGACAGTTTTCGGGTGTGATCGGCTTCATCTTCGTGCTGGAGCTAACGGCGGCGGTGCTAGCGGTGGTTTTCCAGAGTCAGGTCAGAGATTGGATCAACGACTTCTTCCTGGCGAACGTCAAAGCGTACCGAGACGACATCGACCTGCAGAACCTCATCGACTCCCTGCAGAGGATGGTAATGGCTGTTAACTTTCTGAGTAAAGATCTGCGGTTCTCCCACAGAACCTCTGCAGGAACCCTCAGTCTCTGCTTTGTCCCACAGAACCACTGCTGTGGAGCGCAGGAGCCGGACGACTGGGACCAGAACGTGTACTTCAGCTGCAACGGGACGCATCGCAGCAGAGAGAAGTGTGGGGTTCCTTTCTCCTGCTGCAACGCAGACCCCTCAGTGAGTCCAGATCATCAGCTGATCTCCCTGCAGATCATCTCCCTGCAGATCGTTAGGCATCTACCTGCAGATCGTTAGGCATCTACCTGCTGATCGTTAGACATCTACCTGCTGATCGTTAGACATCTACCTGCTGATCGTTAGACATCTACCTGCTGATCGTTAGACATCTACCTGCTGATCGTTAGACATCTACCTGCTGATCGTTAGACATCTACCTGCTGATCGTTAGACATCTACCTGCTGATCGTTAGACATCTACCTGCACCAGTGTTCCCGTTAGCCGGTAATTGCCGGACTATGATCGATAAATCTAAATCTCTCCGGTCAAAGTGTCCGCCTGTCCGGTCAAAATAATTTCCCCTTAGCGCAATACCGCATCGCAACTTGCGCCACTTATGTGACAGACAAGAAGAGTCAATTCTAATGTCTAACACGTAATGTGGAGAAAGAGATGTCCTGTAGGGGTTGATTGTGCGTTGATCTGTTGGTAATGCCTCGGGGTTCCGGTGGGCCTGTAAACAAATGCATAATGCTGCGCTATACTTTGTGGCCTCACCCGGTTGCATAGCAACAGTTATTGTTTAGGTGTCTTTTAATAAGCAGGTAGTCATATGGTTAGCTAGAACTAGCTGGATCTGATCGATATGGACATAAACGAGAGTGAAGTCTAATCTGACGGGAGAGAGAGATCAGCTGCTGCTGACGAGTCCACACGCAGCACTGCATGATCACATGCAGCGGTGAGCGGAGCAACACACACTTCAGGTTAGAATATCACACGTAGCTATTTAAATCACCTCTCAAACTACCGTAACTACTTATAGATATGTTTAGTTTCACTGTTAGGTCACTCATTACTGATCCGCGAGCTGCATGATACTGACGGGCTGTCAGGAGAGGGAGAGCGCTCCGTTTATTATTCCCGTGTTATTGTAAATTACTGTACACTTTTGAATGATGTACATATTTGATATCGAATCATATCAATTTGTTTTAAAGCTCAATAAATAACAAAGAAGACCCTTGACCGGCACTTTTCAAATTTTGTCCGGAAGATTTCAACCTTAACGGACATGTTGACCAGCGAAAAAATATTCTAACGGGAACTCTGACCTGCAGATCGTTAGACATTTACCTGCAGATCGTTACACACGCCCCTCTTCTCTTTGTTTCAGGACTCAGTGGTGAACACTCAGTGCGGCTACGACGTGAGAAACATACCAAACAAGGTGAGGTAATTTCCTGTTACTGTAACTCCCTGTTTGTAACACTGTGTATTAACTCTGTGTGTGTGTGTGTGTGTGTGTGTGTGTGTGTGTGTGTGTGTGTGTGTGTGTGTGTGTGTGTGTGTGTGTGTGTGTGTGTGTGTGTGTGTGTGTGTGTGTGTGTGTGTGTGTGTGTGTGTGTGTGTGTGTGTGTGTGTGTGTGTGTGTGTGTGTGTGTGTGTGTGTGTGTGTGTGTGTGTGTGTGTGTGTGTGTGTGTGTGTGTGTGTGTGTGTGTGTGTGTGTGTGTGTGTAGATAGAATGGAGTGAGCACATCTACACAAAAGGCTGCATCTCTGCTCTCGAGGACTGGTTACCTGGAAACCTGTACACCGTGGCAATCGTCTTCGTCGTCATCTCCCTGCTACAGGTACTTATACTCATATTCACTCTAATGGTGCTTTCACACCGGACGCGATGCGAATATTCGCTTCGGTCTAAACGCTCGCGTTTCACCGCGGCTGCCAGCTGTGTTACTCGCGTCATTCAAACAAGACGCGCTGGCTCGGGAACTACAACTACAACAAAATGAACATATTTTACCGTGATTAAATATTAATACACGTTTCTAAATGATGCTGAAGTAACAACATACTGATACCGGTTAGTAAAAACCATGAATTAATGCTTTGACAAGTCTGCAGACAGACGGCAGGCGAAAAGCCTTTTAAAATGCGTGTTTTCTGAATGGAGATCGGCTAAGCTAACGTTGTATATGCTCCGACCGTCCACACTCACAACAACGGCCTACAGACATAAATAAAGCAGTGACTGTATTCTCCATGACACAGACAGTCTGTGGTTTGGACTTGTTTAACTTTTGTACAGTTTCTGAACAGATATGAGGAGCTGTGAGATCTGTGTGCTCACTGCTAACAGCTAACGGCTGATGTTTTCCGGTTGAACGTCAGTGATGGCAGGCTGAGATCCTCACCGCTGATTGGCTACTGCGAGATCGCGTCACGTGAATATGACGCTCGAGTTGAAAAAATTGAACTCGAGCGTTTGTCACGGCCCCCTTCAATCGCCTCAATCACGCCGCGGAATTCGCGTCCACCGCTTTATGCTTGCCGTCGGAGCCAATTCGCGTCTGTCCGCGTCTCTGCTTTGACTTCACATGTAATCGCGCCCCCCCCCCAAACATCGCATCGCGTCCGGTGTGAACGCACCATTATACTTATAATCATGCTTATGCAGCTGCAAGTTAACCAGCTGCACGTCAACCAGCTGCACGTTAACCAGCTGCCCGTTAACCAGCTGCCCGTCAACCAGCTGCACGTCAACCAGCTGCAAGTTAACCAGCTGCCAGCTGCACGTCAACCAGCTGCACGCCAACCAGCTGCACGTTAACCAGCAGCAAGTCAACCAGCTGTAAGTTAACCAGCTGCACGTTAACCAGCTGCACGTCAAGCAGCTGCACGTTAACCAGCTGCACGTCAACCAGCTGCACGTCAACCAGCTGCACGTCAACCAGCTGCACGTTAACCAGCTGCACGTTAACCAGCTGCACGTCAACCAGCTGCAAGTTAACCAGCTGCACGTCAACCAGCTGCAAGTTAACCAGCTGCACGTCAACCAGCTGCAAGTTAACCAGCTGCAAGTTAACCAGCTGCAAGTTAACCTGCACGTCAACCAGCTGCACGTTAACCAGCTGCCAGCTGCACGTCAACCAGCTGCACGTAAATCAGCTGCACGTTAACCAGCTGCACGTCAACCAGCTGCAGGTTAACCAGCTGCACGTCAACATGCTGCATGTTAACCAGCTGCAAGTTAACCAGCTGCCAGTTGCACTTTAACCAGCTGCACGTCAACCAGCTGCACGTTAACCAGCTGTAAGTTAACCAGCTACCAGCTGCACGTTAACCAGCTGCACGTCAACCAGCTGCACGTTAACAGTTGCACCTCGACCAGCTGCACGTCAACCAGCTGCAAGTCAACCAGCTGCAAGTAAACCAGCTGCAAGTTAACCAGCTGCACGTCAACCAGCTGCAAGTTAACCTGCTGCACGTTAACCAGCTGCCAGTTAACTAGCTGCCAGCTGCACGTCAACCAGCTGCAAGTTAACCAGCTGCACGTCAACCAGCTGCACGTCAACCAGCTGCACATTAACCAGCTGCACGTAAATCAGCTGCACGTTAACCAGCTGCACGTTAACCAGCTGCACGTCAACCAGCTGCAAGTTAACCAGCTACCAGCTGCAAGTTAACCAGCTGCCAGCTGCACGTTAACTTGCAGCTGCACGTCAACCAGCTGCAAGTTAACCAGTTGCAAGTTAACCAGTTGCAACTCAACCTGCACGTCAACCAGCTGCACGTCAACCAGCTGCAAGTTAACCAGCTGCCAGCTGCACGTTAACCAGCTGCACGTCAACCAGCTGCACGTCAACCAGCTGCACGTTAACCAGCTGCAAGTTTACCAGCTGCACGTTAACCAGCTGCCAGCTGCACGTTAACCAGCTGCCAGCTGCACGTTAACCAGCTGCACGTAAATCAGCTGCACGTTAACCAGCTGCACGTCAACCAGCTGCACGTTAACCAGCTGCACGTTAACCCGCTGCCAGCTGCACGTCAACCAGCTGCAAGTTAACCAGTTGCAACTCAACCTGCACGTCAACCAGCTGAACGTCAACCAGCTGCAAGTTAACCAGCTGCCAGCTGCACGTTAACCAGCTGCACGTCAACCAGCTGCACGTCAACCAGCTGCACGTCAACCAGCTGCACGTTAACCAGCTGCAAGCTGCACGTCAACCAGCTGCACGTCAACCAGCTGCACGTTAACCAGCTGCCAGCTGCACGTCAACCAGCTGCACGTTAACCAGCTGCACGTCAACCAGCTGCAGGTTAACCAGCTGCACGTCAACCAGCTGCACGTTAACCAGCTGTAAGTTAACCAGCTACCAGCTGCACGTTACCAGTTGCACGTCGACCAGCTGCCAGCTGCACGTCAACCAGCTGCAAGTTAACCAGCTGCAAGTCAACCAGCTGCCAGTTAACCTGCTGCACGTTAACCAGCTGCCAGTTAACCAGCTGCAAGTCAACCAGCTGCCAGTTAACCTGCTGCACGTTAACCAGCTGCACGTCAACCAGCTGCAAGTTAACCAGTTGCAACTCAACCTGCACGTCAACCAGCTGAACGTCAACCAGCTGCAAGTTAACCAGCTGCCAGCTGCACGTTAACCAGCTGCACGTCAACCAGCTGCACGTCAACCAGCTGCACGTCAACCAGCTGCAGGTCAACCAGCTGCACGTTAACCAGCTGTAAGTTAACCAGCTACCAGCTGCACGTTAACCAGCTGCACGTCAACCAGCTGCACGTCAACCAGCTGCAGGTTAACCAGCTGCAGGTCAACCAGCTGCACGTTAACCAGCTGTAAGTTAACCAGCTACCAGCTGCACGTTAACCAGCTGCACGTCAACCAGCTGCACGTTACCAGTTGCACGTCGACCAGCTGCCAGCTGCACGTCAACCAGCTGCAAGTTAACCAGCTGCAAGTCAACCAGCTGCAAGTTAACCAGCTGCACGTCAACCAGCTGCAAGTTAACCTGCTGCACGTTAACCAGCTGCCAGTTAACCAGCTGCCAGCTGCACGTCAACCAGCTGCAAGTTAACCAGCTGCACGTCAACCAGCTGCACGTCAACCAGCTGCACGTTAACCAGCTGCACGTTAACCAGCTGCACGTAAATCAGCTGCACGTTAACCAGCTGCACGTTAACCAGCTGAACGTCAACCAGCTGCACGTTAACCAGCTGCACGTTAATCAGCTGCACGTTAACCAGCTAAACGTCAACCAGCTGCACGTCAACCAGCTGCAAGTTAACCAGCTACCAGCTGCACGTTAACCAGCTGCACGTTAACCGGCTGCAAGTTAACCAGCTGCCAGCTGCACGTTAACTTGCAGCTGCACGTCAACCAGCTGCAAGTCAACAAGCTGTAAGTAAACAAGCTGTAAGTAAACCAGCTGCACGTTAACCAGCTGCCAGCTGCACGTTAACCAGCTTCACGTTAACCAGCTGCACGTTAACCAGCTGCACGTCAACCAGCTGCACGTCAACAAGCTGTAAGTAAACCAGCTGCACATTAACCAGCTGCACGTCAACCAGCCGCACGTTAACCAGCCGCACGTTAACCAGCTGCACGTCGACCAGCTGCACGTGGACCAGCTGCACGTTAACCAGCTGCACGTGGACCAGCTGCACGTTAACCAGCTGAGGTGTCTCCACCCATCCTTAATTCCGGCTGTTACACCAGACGTATACCTAGACTGCTTCTCTACAATAGACTATCAGCAACTAACTTCAATTATGTGTTCTTCTAAACTGTCTACCTGTGTCTTAGACCCTACGCCATACAAGCTGTTTGAAGAAATGTTCCCCCTAAACAGACATGTAATAACATGTCTGTTTCCCTGTGGTCAGATGGTGTAATAACATGTCTGTTTCCCTGTGGTCGGATGGTGTAATAACATGTCTGCTTCCCTGTGGTCAGATGGTGTAATAACATGTGTTTCCCTGTGGTCAGATGGTGTAATAACATGTTTCCCTGTGGTCAGATGGTGTAATAACATGTCTGTTTCCCTGTGGTCGGATGGTGTAATAACATGTCTGTTTCCCTGTGGTCAGATGGTGTAATAACATGTGTTTCCCTGTGGTCAGATGGTGTAATAACATGTTTCCCTGTGGTCAGATAGTGTAATAAAATGTCTGTTTCCCTGTGGTCATATGGTGTAATAACATGTTTCCCTGTGGTCAGATGGTGTAATAACATGTCTGTTTCCCTGTGGTCAGATGGTGTAATAACATGTTTCCCTGTTGTCAGATGGTGTAATAACATGTCTGTTTCCCTGTGGTCAGATGGTGTAATAACATGTTTCCCTGTTGTCAGATGGTGTAATAACATGTTTCCCTGTGGTCAGATGGTGTAATAACATGTTTCCCTGTGGTCAGATGGTGTAATAACATGTTTCCCTGTGGTCAGATGGTGTAATAACATGTCTGTTTCCCTGTGGTCAGATGGTGTAATAACATGTTTCCCTGTGGTCAGATGGTGTAATAACATGTCTGTTTCCCTGTTGTCAGATGGTTTAATAACATGTTTCCCTGTGGTCAGATGGTGTAATAACATGTCTGTTTCCCTGTTGTCAGATGGTTTAATAACATGTCTGTTTCCCTGTTGTCAGATGGTTTAATAACATGTCTGTTTCCCTGTTGTCAGATGGTTTAATAACATGTCTGTTTCCCTGTTGTCAGATGGTGTAATAACATGTCTGTTTCCCTGTGGTCAGATGGTGTAATAACATGTTTCCCTGTGGTCAGATGGTGTAATAACATGTCTGTTTCCCTGTTGTCAGATGGTTTAATAACATGTCTGTTTCCCTGTTGTCAGATGGTGGGGATCTACCTGGCCAGGACTCTGATCTCGGACATCGAGAAGGTCAAGTTCAACTACTGAAGCCTACCTGCAGGGGGCGGGGCCTAACACATGGTGCGGGGCCTCGGTCAGGTGTTATTGGACGGGTCTTCCGTCAGTCGTGCCTTCTTCACTTCCTGAGTCCTGATGATCTCAAACTGCAGCTCTAACGCTTCCTGTGGACCATTTATTAACCAGAGTGACTTTCTGCTCAGTGCCTCTTCCTCCTCTTCCTCCTCTCCTTCTTCAGGTTGATCTCTGGTCTTCTTCTGTGGTTTCTGTTTTATTGGAGTCCGTGTTTTGGAGGCGGGGCCAGGGCCATGTGGAGCTCTGTGATTGGACGTTCAGGAACCACAGAAAAATAACCAGTTTGCGATTAAAACTTTATTGACACTGGATTCACGGTGACGAGCTTTGAATGATTTAGTTTTAGTTTAAATGTTTTGTATAAAGTTTTCAGGATGTTTGAGCCAATCAGATCAAAGGTGGTATTGTTAAAATGTTTTATTTTAATGATCTGAATACTTTAATCCGTATGTTTGAAACTGTTTTTTATTAAAGTGAATTTCTATGTCTTTTTATAAGCAGCAAAATAAATGAAGTGTCTGAGAGTTTGTGAGTTTTTTAAACGTATAGGCAGCGTGTTTTAAACTTATAGGAAGCATGTTTTAAACGCATAGGAAGCGTGTTTTAAACGCATAGGAAGCATGTTTTAAACGTATAGGAAGCGTGTTTTAAACGCATAGGAAGCGTGTTTTAAACGCATAGGAAGCATGTTTTAAACGTATAGGAAGCATGTTTTAAACGCATAGGAAGCATGTTTTAAACGTATAGGAAGCGTGTTTTAAACGTATAGGCAGCGTGTTTTAAACTTATAGGAAGCATGTTTTAAACGTATAGGAAGCGTGTTTTAAACGCATAGGAAGCGTGTTTTAAACGTATAGGAAGCATGTTTTAAACGTATAGGAAGCGTGTTTTAAACGTATAGGAAGCGTGTTTTAAATGCATAGGAAGCATGTTTTAAACGTATAGGAAGCGTGTTTTAAACGCATAGGAAGCGTGTTTTAAACGTATAGGAAGCATGTTTTAAATGCATAGGAAGCATGTTTTAAACGTATAGGAAGCGTGTTTTAAATGCATAGGCAGCGTGTTTTAAACGCATAGGAAGCATGTTTTAAACGCATAGGAAGCATGTTTTAAATGCATAGGAAGCATGTTTTAAACGTATAGGAAGCGTGTTTTAAATGCATAGGCAGCGTGTTTTAAACGCATAGGAAGCATGTTTTAAACGCATAGGCAGCGTGTTTTAAACGCATAGGAAGCATGTTTTAAACGTATAGGAAGCGTGTTTTAAACGCATAGGCAGCGTGTTTTAAACGCATAGGAAGTGTGTTTTAAACGCATAGGAAGCGTGTTTTAAACGCATAGGCAGCGTGTTTTAAACGCATAGGAAGCATGTTTTAAACGTATAGGAAGCGTGTTTTAAACGTATAGGAAGCATGTTTTAAACGTATAGGAAGCATGTTTTAAACGCATAGGCAGCGTGTTTTAAACGCATAGGAAGCATGTTTTAAACGTATAGGAAGCGTGTTTTAAACGCATAGGCAGCGTGTTTTAAACGCATAGGAAGCATGTTTTAAACGTATAGGAAGCATGTTTTAAACGTATAGGAAGCATGTTTTAAACGCATAGGAAGCGTGTTCTAAACGCATAGGCAGCGTGTTTTAAACGCATAGGCAGCGTGTTTTAAACGCATAGGAAGTGTGTTTTAAACGCATAGGAAGCGTGTTTTAAACTTATAGGAAGCGTGTTTTAAACGCATAGGAAGTGTGTTTTAAACGCATAGGAAGCGTGTTCTAAACGCATAGGAAGCGTGTTTTAAACGCATAGGCAGCGTGTTTTAAACTTATAGGAAGCGTGTTTTAAACGCATAGGCAGCGTGTTTTAAACTTATAGGAAGCGTGTTTTAAACGCATAGGAAGCGTGTTTTAAACGCATAGGAAGCGTGTTTTAAACGCATAGGAAGCATGTTTTAAACGCATAGGAAGCGTGTTTTAAACGCATAGGAAGCATGTTTTAAACGTATAGGAAGCGTGTTTTAAACGCATAGGGAGCGTGTTTTAAACGCATAGGAAGCGTGTTTTAAACGCATAGGAAGCATGTTTTAAACGTATAGGAAGCGTGTTTTAAACGCATAGGAAGCGTGTTTTAAACGCATAGGAAGCGTGTTTTAAACGTATAGGAAGCGTGTTTTAAACGCATAGGAAGCGTGTTTTAAACGCATAGGAAGCGTGTTTTAAACGCATAGGAAGCGTGTTTTAAACGCATAGGAAGCGTGTTTTAAACGTATAGGAAGCGTGTTTTAAACGCATAGGAAGCGTGTTTTAAACGTATAGGAAGCGTGTTTTAAACGCATAGGAAGCGTGTTTTAAACGCATAGGCAGCGTGTTTTAAACGCATAGGCAGCGTGTTCTAAACGCATAGGAAGCGTGTTTTAAACGCATAGGAAGCGTGTTCTAAACGCATAGGAAGCGTGTTTTAAACGTATAGGAAGCATGTTTTAAACGTATAGGAAGCGTGTTTTAAACGTATAGGAAGCATGTTTTAAACGTATAGGAAGCGTGTTTTAAACGCATAGGAAGCGTGTTTTAAACGCAGAGGAAGCGTGTTTTAAACGTATAGGAAGCGTGTTTTAAACGCATAGGAAGCATGTTTTAAACGTATAGGAAGCGTGTTTTAAACGCATAGGAAGCGTGTTTTAAACGCATAGGCAGCGTGTTTTAAACGCATAGGCAGCGTGTTCTAAACGCATAGGAAGCGTGTTTTAAACGCATAGGCAGCGTGTTCTAAACGCATAGGAAGCATGTTTTAAACGTATAGGAAGCGTGTTTTAAACGTATAGGAAGCGTGTTTTAAACGCATAGGAAGCGTGTTTTAAACGCATAGGCAGCGTGTTCTAAACGCATAGGAAGCGTGTTTTAAACGCATAGGAAGTGTGTTTTAAACGCATAGGAAGCGTGTTTTAAACGCATAGGCAGCGTGTTCTAAACGCATAGGAAGCGTGTTTTAAACGCATAGGAAGTGTGTTTTAAACGCATAGGAAGCGTGTTTTAAACGCATAGGCAGCGTGTTTTAAACGCATAGGAAGCGTGTTTTAAACGCATAGGAAGCGTGTTTTAAACGCATAGGAAGCGTGTTTTAAACGCATAGGAAGCGTGTTTTAAACGCATAGGAAGCGTGTTTTAAACGCATAGGAAGCGTGTTTTAAACGCATAGGAAGCGTGTTTTAAACGCATAGGAAGCGTGTTTTAAACGCATAGGAAGTGTGTTTTAAACGCATAGGAAGCGTGTTTTAAACGCATAGGCAGCGTGTTCTAAACGCATAGGAAGCGTGTTTTAAACGCATAGGAAGCGTGTTTTAAACGCATAGGCAGCGTGTTTTAAACGCATAGGAAGCGTGTTTTAAACGCATAGGAAGCGTGTTTTAAACGCATAGGCAGCGTGTTTTAAACGCATAGGCAGCGTGTTTTAAACGCATAGGCAGCGTGTTTTAAACGCATAGGCAGCGTGTTTTAAACGGAGGATAAACCATCAGATTCTTCAGATCTATTTCAATACATCCTGTTTCTACAGGAGAAGAATGAAATAAGAACATTAAAGTTAATGGACCCACAATGTTACTGAGGAGCACAGTCACTCCCTTGTCTCCTCTCACCTTCCTCTCTCTCCTCCCACCTTCCTCTCTCCTCCTCCTTGTCTCCTTCCATCTTCCTCTCTCTTTCCTCCCCCCTTGTCTCCTCCCACCTTCCTCTCTCTCTTTCCTCCTTGTCTCCTCCCACCTTCCTCTATCTCTCGCTCTCTCTCTCCTTGTCTCCTCCCACCTTCCTCTCTCTCCCCTTCTCTCTCTCCCCCATTGTCTCCTCCCACCTTCCTCTCTCTCTCCCCCCTTGTCTCCTCTCTCTCTCTCTCTCTCCCCCCTTGTCTCCTCCCCCCCTTGTCTCCTCCCCCTCCAGACGGAAACGCGCAGTGTTGCTTCTCTTGTGTTTCCTCTCTCTCCTCCCCCCTCTCTCTCCTCCCCCCTCTATCTCCCCCCTTGTCTCCTCCCCCTCCAGACGGAAACGCGCAGTGTTGCTTCTCTTGTGTTTCCTCGCAGTTTCTCTCCGGTGTCTCGCGCTCCTCGTAACTGCAGAAAGCAGCGGATCTTCGGCCTCGCGCTACCCGGAACCCCTCCCCCCCCCCGGTTGGATCAATCCCAAAGCCCACGGACCCCCCACACCCTGAGGCCCGCAGTGCGCGCGCAGCCATCCGCAGGCCTCCCGCGCGGACAGCGCGTTTCCCGGGAAAAATGGACGCGAGCACCGGAAGTCTGGGTGAGTCCTGGCTCGTGCAACGGCAGCACGGGGAGATCTGGCAGCGACACGTGTCACTGCACCCCCCATCCGCAAAACAAACACACACACACTGCTTGACCGGAAGTGAGCGGGGACACTTCCGGTGCAGTAGTGTGTGTGTGTGTGTGTGTGTGTGTGTGTGTGTGTGTGTGTCTGCAACTGTGTGTGTAACTGTCTGTGCAACTGTGTGTGTAACTGTGTGTGTGTGTCTGTGCAACTGTGTGTGTGTGTAACTGTGTGTGTGTGTGTAACTGTGTGTGTGTGTAACTGTGTGTGTGTAACTGTGTGTGTGTCTGTGCAACTGTGTGTGTGTGCAACTGTGTGTGTGTGTCTGTGCAACTGTGTGTGTGTGTGTGTGTAACTGTGTGTGTGTGTGTGTGTGTAACTGTGTGTGTGTCTGTGCAACTGTGTGTGTCTGCAACTGTGTGTGTCTGCAACTGTGTGTGTTTGTAACTGTGTAGCTGTGTGTGTGACTGTGTGTAACTGTGTGTCTGTGTGTAACTGACTGTGTGTGTGACTGTGTGTGTGTGTGTGTGTGTGTGTGTGTGTGTGTGTGTTTAGATGTGTATGTGTGTGTGTTTACTTCTGGGCCAATATACATTTGAGATATTTGACAGTATTATCATTATTTGTTATATATATTTATATTTCTGTGTACATTGCAGTAAGTTATATATTATAATATATATCCTCTAGATCAGTGTTTCTCAAACTCTTTCATACCAAGGACACTTAACCAATAAAAAAACCCTCACGGGACCACCTGACTCTACAAATATCCAGAAACAAAAGGCCTGCTCACCACTGCAACAGTTTATAACAAATGGCAGCCTATAATAATGACAGCTTAACTTCTCTACATCGCCTCGTTCACACATTAAATCAACCATACAAAAACAACTACAGGTTATATAAGCATTTAGTTCAAATGCGATTTAAAATGCTCTCAGGTTTTACACCTCTTATGAAATGTAGACTACATTTATCACAGAGTTTATGTCCAACAGACTCTCCGATCGTTGGCTACTGAGAGAAATGCTAAACACACCGCATGTAGTACGACACAAACCTCCGCTGAGGTTCGGGGGCAACAGCGGTAATTAAAGTTTCAAAGTCTCAAAGATGCTATAACTCCTGTCACAAACTGGATGAATGTGTAGTGTTTAGTTAAAGGAGGATGAAAGCGTAACTAAGGAGCTCTATTGGAGTGACTCTGATGGTTATTGGACTCAGGATTCATTCATTTGGATTCCTGCTGTATGAAGAAATTAAAGGACGGCGCAAGTGGAACCAATTCACAAAGGGATCAAACTGTTTAAAACACATGCTCAAAGTAAGCCGGATTCTGCCGTTGTGTTTCTGTGGATTCAAAAGTCCTAAATAATCTACAAAATGGAGGAGACCGATCTGATCGGAGCAACTGAGACAAATAATCCAACTGATACCGGCATGGACGATGACTATGTTTTAAAAATGCGCTTATCCAGACAAGCCTGGTTTGGACACTTTACGGGCAGAAGAAACATTTCTATTAAAGAAAGAATTATACATTTCTGTCTTTTTATGCCTTTAATAGCTACTAACTTGCATTTCTATTAAAATTATAGGGTGTCCGGGGTCTTAAAAAGTATTAAAAGTTGATAAATCAATTTAGCGAAAATTAAGGCTATTAAAAAGTATTAAACTGCATTTTCCAAGGTATTAAGAAGGTCCACAGCAACATGAAACACCCTTTAATTGACTGCAACGACATGTCGGGAACACCCTCAAGGCGGCCCCATGCATAGCGCACCTGGGGGGGGGGGGGGGGGGGGGGGAGTGTGTTGGGGTGCCACTGATGGGGATGAAAGCTGGTTCCAGGGGCCCCCACAGACTCTAGCATCGCCACTGTCGATGGGGATCAAAGCTGTCCGGTCCCACATAGTGCTAGCCAGAAAGCCGCAGCGTTTAAGTCCCGACTCTCCCGATAGCCAATCCGTGCCTCCCCTGACTGCACGTCGCTGACACACACTGCTGCAGACTCTCTGCACGGAGGAGCAGCGGAGTCCGGCCGATGCTGCTCCTCCAAGGAAGAGACACACGTTCACAAAGCCGAACTATATCCTGTCAGAGATCTGCTATTTTCAAGTAAAGTCAACACATATAAACCCTAAATATAGTCTATATTAAGAACGAGAAAAGGCTTAACATATATATCCTTTTTTGCTTTATCTCTTGGGAACAATGCCTAAATCAAAGACTACTTTCTAATGGTTTCTTTTTCTAATAAACCTTGCATTGGGTTGGTCACTCAATTCATTCTCTTGTGCTTTGTTCTATCTGATTTATGATAAGGAGTTATCACAAGCTGTTTAGTTGTGCTATCTTACAATCCATACTGTGTATAGTCAATGTGAGGTGAAGTGTGTCGCCATGGTAACCGGTTAGAACTTGAAGGGGGGGGGGGGCCCAGGCTGGGAGCCACTGCTCTAGATGACAGCATGTCCTCGGAGGTGACGGACCGCCTCTCCTCTCTTTATATATGATTATATATTATATATCTTCTAGATGACAGCATGTCCTCGGAGGTCACGGACCGCCTCTCCTCTCTGGAGCTCCGGGTCCAGCAGCAGGAAGACGAGCTCACCGTGATGAAAGCGGCTCTCGCTGACGTTCTGCGACGCCTCGACGCCTCCGAGAGCAAGAAGCAGAGCGCAGGGAAAGGTACATTATTATTCACCTGTTTATTGTCCAGTTCACTGGTCCTGGTCCTGGCCCTGGTTCTGGTCCTGGTCCTGGCCCTGGTTCTGGTCCTGTTTCTGGTCCTGGTCCAGTTCACTGGTTCTTGTCTAACATGCCCCCCTTGTAGGTGGTGCCGCTCTGAAGGAAGCGTACTCCATGTCTTGCATCTCTAACGGAGGAACCCCCGGCAGGAAGAGAGAGTCCACCTCCGTCACCAGGAAGGAGACGCTGGCCTCTGCTGCCAAGAGGTACACACACACACACACACACACACACACACACACACACACACACACACACACACACACACACACACACACACACACACACACACACACACACACACACACACACACACACACACACAGGTCTATCATGTATTTATATTTAACGGTTCAGTTTTCTCCGCAGTTCTCAAATTCAGGTTGATTATATTCAGAGTGTTTCTAGCATCAGCTCCGATTCGCACACGTTGTTGAATTACATCAGTGAAATCAGCAGAGTCAGTGTAGTCAGTAAAATCAGTCGTCGGTGAAATCAGTAGAGTCAGGGTAATCAGCAGTCAGAGAAATCTGAGGATTCAGTGAAATCAGTAGTCAGTAAAGTCGGTCGTCAGTGATGTCTGTAGTCAGGGTAATCGGTGAAATCAGGGGATTCAGTAAAATCAGTAGAGTCAGTAGAATCGGCCAATTTAGTGAAATCAGTTAAATCAGCAGAGCTCGTGAAATCTGTGGAGTTAGTGGACTCAGCAGAGTTAGTGGAATCAGCAGAGTTAAGGAGAGTCAGTGGAATCAGCAGAGTTAGTGGAATCAGGAGAATCAGTGGACTCAGCAGAGTTAGTGGAATCAGGAGAGTCAGTGGAACCAGGAGAGTTAGTGGAATCAGGAGAGTCAGTGGAACCAGGAGAGTTAGTGGAATCAGGAGAGTCAGTGGAATCAGGAGAGTTAGTGGAATCAGCAGAGTTAGTGGAATCAGGAGAGTTAGTGGAATCAGCAGAGTTAGTGGAATCAGGAGAGTTAGTGGAATCAGCAGACTTAGTGGAATCAGGAGAGTTAGTGGAATCTCGAGAGTTAGTGGAGTTAGTGGAATCAGCAGAGTTAGTGGAATCAGGAGAGTTAGTGGAATCAGCTGAGTTAGTGGACTCAGCAGAGTTAGTGGAATCAGCAGAGTTAGTGGAATCAGGAGAGTTAGTGGAATCAGGAGAGTTAGTGGAGTTAGTGGAATCAGCAGAGTTAGTGGAATCAGGAGAGTTAGTGGAACCAGGAGAGTTAGTGGAGTTAGTGGAATCAGCAGAGTTAGTGGAATCAGGAGAGTTAGTGGAATCAGCAGAGTTAGTGGAGTCAGGAGAGTTAGTGGAATCAGCAGAGTTAGTGGAATCAGGAGAGTTAGTGGAGTTAGTGGAATCAGGAGAGTTAGTGGAATCAGGAGAGTTAGTGGAGTTAGTGGAATCAGCAGAGTTAGTGGAATCAGGAGAGTTAGTGGAGTTAGTGGAATCAGGAGAGTTAGTGGAATCAGCAGAGTTAGTGGAGTTAGTGGAATCAGCAGAGTTAGTGGAATCAGGAGAGTTAGTGGAGTTAGTGGAATCAGCAGAGTTAGTGGAATCTCGAGAGTCAGTAGAATCAGCCAAGTTAGTGAAATCAGTTAAATCAGCAGAGCTCGTGAAATCTGTGGAGTTAGTGGAATCAGGAGAGTTAGTGGAATCAGCAGAGTCAGTGGAATCAGCAGAGTTAGTGGAGTCAGCAGAGTCAGTGGAATCAGGAGAATTAGGGGAATCAGGAGAGTAATTGGAATCAGCAGAATTAGTGGAGTTAGTGGAATCAGGAGAGTTAGTGGAATCAGGAGAGTTAGTGGAATCAGCAGAATTAGTGGAGTTAGTGGAATCAGCAGTTAGTGGAATCAGCAGAGTCAGTGGAATCATCAGAGTTAGTGGACTCAGGAGAGTCAGTAGAATCAGCAGAGTTAGTGGAGTTAGTGGAATCAGGACAGTTAGTGGAATCAGCAGAGTCAGTGGAATCAGGAGAGTCAGTGGAATCAGCAGAGTTAGTGGAATCAGGAGAGTTAGTGGAGTTAGTGGAATCAGGACAGTTAGTGGAATCAGCAGAGTCAGTGGAATCAGGAGAGTCAGTGGAATCAGCAGAGTCAGTGGAATCAGCAGAGTTAGTGGAATGAGGAGAGTTAGTGGACTCAGGAGAGTTAGTGGAATCAGCAGAATTAGTGGAGTTAGTGGAATCAGCAGAGTTAGTGGAATGAGGAGAGTTAGTGGAGTTAGTGGAATCAGCAGAGTTAGTGGAGTTAGTGGAATCAGGACAGTTAGTGGAATCAGCAGAGTCAGTGGAATCAGGAGAGGTAGTGGAATCAGCAGAGTTAGTGGAATGAGGAGAGTTAGTGGAGTTAGTGGAATCAGCAGAGTCAGTGGAATCAGGAGAGTTAGTGGAGTTAGTGGAATCAGCAGAGTTAGTGGAATCTCAAGAGTTAGTGGAATCAGCAGAGTTAGTGGAATCAGCAGAGTTAGTGGAGTTAGTGAAATCAGCAGAGTTAGTGGAGTTAGTGGAATCAGGAGAAGTAGTGGAATCAGCAGAGTTAGTGGAATGAGGAGAGTTAGTGGAGTTAGTGGAATCAGCAGAGTTAGTGGAGTTAGTGGAATCAGGACAGTTAGTGGAATCAGCAGAGTCAGTGGAATCAGGAGAGGTAGTGGAATCAGCAGAGTTAGTGGAATGAGGAGAGTTAGTGGAGTTAGTGGAATCAGCAGAGTTAGTGGAATCAGCAGAGTCAGTGGAATCAGGAGAGTTAGTGGAGTTAGTGGAATCAGCAGAGTTAGTGGAATCAGCAGAGTTAGTGGAATCTCAAGAGTTAGTGGAATCAGCAGAGTTAGTGGAGTTAGTGGAATCAGGACAGTTAGTGGAATCAGCAGAGTCAGTGGAATCAGGAGAGTTAGTGGAATCAGCAGAGTTAGTGGAATGAGGAGAGTTAGTGGAGTTAGTGGAATCAGCAGAGTTAGTGGAATCTCGAGAGTTAGTGGAATCAGGAGAGGTGGTGGACTCAGGAGAGTTAGTGGAATCAGGAGTCAGTGGAATCAGCAGAGTTATTGGAATCAGGAGAGTCAGTGGAATCAGGAGAGGTAGTGGAATCAGCAGAGTTAGTGGAATGAGGAGAGTTAGTGGAGTTAGTGGAATCAGCAGAGTTGGTGGACTCAGGAGAGTTAGTGGAATCAGGACAGTTAGTGGAATCAGCAGAGTCAGTGGAATCAGGAGAGTCAGTGGAATCAGCAGAGTTAGTGGAATGAGGAGAGTTAGTGGACTCAGGAGAGTTAGTGGAATCAGCAGAATTAGTGGAGTTAGTGGAATCAGGACAGTTTGTGGAATCAGCAGAGTCAGTGGAATCAGGAGAGGTAGTGGAATCAGCAGAGTTAGTGGAATGAGGAGAGTTAGTGGAGTTAGTGGAATCAGGAGAGTTAGTGGAATCAGCAGAGTTAGTGGAATCAGCAGAGTTAGTGGAGTTAGTGAAATCAGCAGAGTTAGTGGAGTTAGTGGAATCAGGACAGTTAGTGGAATCAGCAGAGTCAGTGGAATCAGGAGAGGTAGTGGAATCAGCAGAGTTAGTGGAATGAGGAGAGTTAGTGGAGTTAGTGGAATCAGCAGAGTTGGTGGACTCAGGAGAGTTAGTGGAATCAGGAGTCAGTGGAATCAGCAGAGTTAGTGGAATCAGCAGAGTCAGTGGAATCAGGAGAGTTGGTGGACTAAGCAGAGTCAGTGGTATCAGCAGAGTCAGTGGAATCAGGAGAGTCAGTGGAATCAGCAGAGTCAGTGGAATCAGGAGAGTCAGTGGAATCAGCAGAGTTAGTGGAGTTAGTGGAATCAGCAGAGTTAGTGGAGTTAGTGGAATCAGAGTTAGTGGACTCAGCAGAGTTATTGGAATCAGGAGAGTTAGTGGAATCAGCAGAGTAAGTGGAGTCAGGAGAGTTAGTGGAGTTAGTGGAATCAGAGTTAGTGGACTCAGCAGAGTTATTGGAATCAGGAGAGTTAGTGGAATCAGCAGAGTTAGTGGAGTTAGTGGAATCAGAGTTAGTGGACTCAGCAGCGTTATTGGAATCAGGAGAGTTAGTGGAATCAGCAGAGTTAGTGGAATCAGCAGAGTTAGTGGACTCAGCAGAGTTAGTGGAATCAGCAGAGTTAGTGGACTCAGCAGAGTTAGTGGAATCAGGAGAGTTAGTGGAATCAGCAGAGTTAGTGGAATCAGGAGAGTTAGTGGACTCAGCAGAGTTAGTGGAATCAGCAGAGTTAGTGGAATCAGGAGAGTTAGTGGAATCAGCAGAGTTAGTGGACTCAGCAGAGTTAGTGGACTCAGCAGAGTTAGTGGACTCAGCAGAGTTAGTGGAATCAGGAGAGTTAGTGGACTCAGCAGAGTTAGTGGACTCAGCAGAGTTAGTGGAATCAGGAGAGTTAGTGGACTCAGCAGAGTTAGTGGAATCAGCAGAGTTAGTGGACTCAGCAGAGTTAGTGGAATCAGGAGAGTTAGTGGAATCAGCAGAGTTAGTGGACTCAGCAGAGTTAGTGGAATCAGGAGAGTTAGTGGAATCAGCAGAGTTAGTGGAATCAGGAGAGTTAGTGGAATCAGCAGAGTTAGTGGAATCAGGAGAGTTAGTGAAATCAGCAGAGTTAGTGGAATCAGCAGCGTTAGTGGACTCAGCAGAGTTAGTGGAGTTAGTGGAATCAGCAGAGTCAGTGGAGTTACTGGAATCAGCAGTCAGTTAAATGAGTGGTCTGCGGACTCTCACGCTCCGGTTGTGTCCACAGTGGCACAGAGAGGAAGAAGGAGGGCAGCAGATCTCAGATGATGGAGATCCAGGAACGTGAGGAGCCTCCTCGCCAGAAAGACCTCTCCCCCTCCCCCTCCTCCCCCCACCCCCCCCAGCAGAGACCAGCACAGACCACTGACAGCAGTAAAGGCCTGACCCCCAAAAGGTTCAAATCTCTAATCTGTCGGCTCCTGCTGCGCTGCTCTGACTAACCCTAACCTCCAGGAGATCCTGGTGATCCTTGAGATCTCCTGAGACCTCCTGGAGATCTCCTGGTGATCCTGGAGATATCAGGAGACCTCCTGGAGATCCTAGGAATCCTGCAGATCTCCTGAGACCTCCTGGAGATCCAGGACACTTCTGAGATCCTGAACTTTCTGATGGTAGAATGCTGAGCTTTGTGTTTTCCTTATGAAGGATGTCATGATATCCGAGTCCAGGGCCTTGATCTTGAGTTCTGGAGAATCACAGATCGGCCGCCACGCATTAATGTAAAAAATTGTTTTACTTTAAACATCACCATCTCAGCTCCTAACCGCGGGAAGTAGGGGTGTTGGGGGTGACCGGTCGTCAAGGGCAGTTGACGGCTGGCTCGGTTCGCTCACGGCGGCACCGCCCTTAATGTGTTTTTAAACGGCATCATTGAAGTTGCAGCACGTTATGGGTGATATGCCTGCGCGCTAAGGGTGATATGCCGGCGCGCTAAGGGTGATATGCCGGCGCGCTAAGGGTGATATGCCGGCGCGCTAAGGGTGATACGGCAGGGCGCTAAGGGTGATATGCCGGCGCGCTAAGGGTGATACGGCGGGGCGCTAACGGTGATACGGCGGGGCGCTAAGGGTGATACGGCGGGGCGCTAACGGTGATACGGCGGGGCGCTAACGATGATACGGCGGGGCGTTGACAGTGATACGGTGGCGCGTACGTATCCAGCTTTTACTCAATTTATACCGCCGCCTTAATTTCTGATATGATGACATTCCTGATTCTCTTCCTCCTCTTCTCTATCTGCTGGTAGAACATTATTTCTCTGGGCTACTAACCTTTTCTCCTCCCAGCTCTAGCTGAGGACCTCCTGCTGGTGTGTGTGTGTGTGTGTGTGTGTGTGTGTGTGTGTGTGTGTGTGTGTGTGTGTGTGTGTGTGTGTGTGTGTGTGTGTGTGTGTGTGTGTGTGTGTGTGTGTGTGTGTGTGTGTGTGTGTGTGTGTGTGTGTGTGTGTGTGTGTGTGTGTGTGTGTGTGTGTGTGTGTGTGTGTGTGTGTGTGTGTGTGGGAGGTAGGTGAGCCAGCCAATCAGATTCCATCTCCAGAATCAGAAATCATTTTGATTGGACATCTTCAGTGAGCATTATCACGCTGTTCAAAAATATAGAATATTTATATAATGTTAATTATATATGTAATATTTATCATAAATAATATAGATCGATCTAGAAAACAGAGCCATGAAGCTGATCTGGAGATAAATCGAGACGAAGCTCAGTGACCTCCTCCTCTTGTAACAGTCCTGATGTTAATACTGTGTGTGTGTGTGTGTGTGTGTGTGTGTGTCAGGGGGCCCAGTGTGAAGCGGTCCTCAGGTATGGAGCGCTCTCAGAGCAGCACCTGGGATCCCTCCGAGGAGAACAGGAGCAAACTGCAGAAAGCTGCGTCCACCTCCAGACTGCTGAACAAGGTGGTGAAGACTGCCGAGAGGTACACACACACACACACACACACACACACACACACACACACACACACACACACACACACACACACACACACACACACACACACACACACACACACACACACCATAATATTTATGGTGTCTCAGGGTTAGTGAGATGTTTTCCTTTTCTCGTTTCAGACACAGAGACCCTGTGGTTAGTCAAGGTAAATATGCATCCTTATCTACATCAGTAATTATCTGCATCTTCGTCATCATCATCAGTACCAGCCAATAGGAAGCCAGTTTTTTCAGCCAATCCTCTTCATCCTCATCATGCTTACTCTTACTGGACCCACACATCTGTTCAGACTCTCAGGATGTTGTTGTTGTATGTGTTCATTTTTTTTACGTTGTTGTCAAGTGACGTTATCTTTGTCTCAAACCAGCAAAAATATCGACTCGAGAGAAAAACAGCCAAGCTGGTAAGTCCCGATAAGTGGTCAGAGCGAGCTAAGAGCTAACAGGCTAACCTGCTAACATGCTAACAGGCTAACCCGCTAACATCCTTACACGCTAACATGATAACAGCAGCTAAATGAGACTTCCTGTTTCTCTCTCTCCCTCTCTCTGTCCTTTACGTCTCTCTCTCCTTTACGTCGTCAGCCTCTCTCACCCACCTAATCAGGTGATATCACACCTGTCTGTGGCCCCGCCCCCTGCTGTTGTGTACCTCTATATAAGGTCAAAAATGTAGAACCTCTAAACCTAACCCTAACGAATCAGGGCACCAAAGAGAAGTCCAGCCCACCACCTAAATGTAAAGCAAGTTATTGGACGCTGCTGCCTTTCTCACATTGATTGACAGGTGACTTAACACGAGTGAGTGAGTGAAGGTAAACGATGACACGGCAGTTTCTGTTTGATCTGCTTCACCTGCACGCCATGCTATGCCTAAATCTCATCTGTCCACTACCTGTCCCGCATGTCACCCACCTGTCCCTCACCTGTCCCTCACCTGTCGCACCTATCCCTCACCTGTCCCTCACCTGTCACTTACTTGTCCCTTACCTGTCTCACCTGTCCCTCACCTGTCGCACCTATCCCTCACCTGTCCCTCACCTATCCCTCACCTGTCTCACCTGTCTCACCTGTCACTCACCTGTCTCACCTGTCCCTCACCTGTCCCTCACCTGTCACTCACCTGTTACCTGTCCCACACCTGTCCCTTACCTGTCTCACCTGTCACTCACCTGTCCCTCACCTGTCCCTCACCTGTCACTTACCTGTCCCTTACCTGTCTCACCTGTCCCTCACCTGTCGCACCTATCCCTCACCTGTCCCTCACCTATCCCTCACCTGTCTCACCTGTCACTCACCTGTCCCTTACCTGTCTCACCTGTCCCTCACCTGTCACTCACCTGTTACCTGTCCCACACCTGTCCCTTACCTGTCTCACCTGTCACTCACCTGTCCCTTACCTGTCCCTCACTTGTCACTCACCTGTCCCTTACCTGTCCATCACCTGTCCCACACCTGTCACTCACCTGTCCCTCACCTGTCACTCACCTGTCCCTCACCTGTCCCTCTATATTCTTTATACTGCTGTTTACAAAACGACTGCATGGTTTTTAGATATTTTCTCTCTCTCAGATTTTGGCTTGAATCATACTATGGCGATGACACTAGATGTATATACTGTGTGTATGTATATATATACATATATATATATATATATATATATATATATATATATATGTATATATATATATATATAAATGATTTCCGGAGCCTTACGGTACGTCCACACAGCAGCTTTAAAAAAATCTTCCAACGTTTCTCTGCCCATTCACTTTGAATGGGGATGACGTCACATTGCCTCGCTTTTCGCCGAACTGCATTGTGGGGAAGCAAAGCGAAGATTTCCAGGATTTTCAGGATTCAAAAGTTGAGCAATGTTCAACTTTTGAAGCTGAGCTGGAAGCGTCAGCCAATCAAATCCCGTTTATGCAAATCTGACAGTACAAGCGCTAGCCAATCAAACCGCGTGCAAGCTGGGAGACATACCGCAGTTCATTTCCTCATATTCCAAACGAGAAATTACGGTAGCAAATCACCCGGTTCTTTACGACCAGAACTATTTACCGGGATACAAACTGGAGGAACCAGGCATGGAGGGAGGTGGCAGAGACAGTGGGTGAAACTGGTAGGTTTTCGCCTGTTTGGGGAGTTTATATATATTGCTCGCATAAAATCCCCGGGGTTTTTTGCTTTGTAGGTCGGAGACGGGAGATTCATGTGATTGGTTGTTGGACGCGTTGCTCGCAAAAAATCCTCAAGCTCTCAGACACGCCCAGCTCCAAGATTTTCAAGATTTTTTCAAAGCTGCTGTGTGGACGTACCGTTACCCCTCTCATGAGTCTGGTTTAGTTTAACCTAGCTGTTTGCTAATCAGCAGCATTGTTCCTCTGCTTTCATGATCATTTATTTCCACATTGACGGTGTTTGCGTGTCCGTGTGTTTCAGAGGGGAATCACATTAAGATGTTCATGAGAGGACGACCAATCACCATGTTCATTCCATCAGACGTGGAGAGCTACGAGGACGTTCGGACGGAGCTTCCTTCAGAAAGACTCAAGCTGGAATGGGTGTATCCTCTTTATTTAAACATCACATAAAGTAACGTAATTACAACCGAGACTGTAGATCCTCAGTGGAGCCCAATAGCTCCTCAGTAGATTCAGAAGGTTTCACTTAGATCTCCAGGTGCTTCCTTGACTTCCTGCAGGTACGGTTACCGCGGCAGAGACTGCAGAGCAAATGTGTTTCTCCTTCCAACCGGAGAAATGGTTTACTTTGTGGCATCAGTCGTCGTTCTGTTTAACTACGAAGAACGGACTCAGAGACATTACCTCGGACACACCGACTGCGTCAAATGGTGAGAACTAACACAAATATGAATGAGCTTCTCCCCTCCTATTGGCCTGTCTGTGTGTGACATAATGTTTCTGTGTCCCCGTCAGTCTGGCCATCCATCCCGATAAGATCCGGATAGCTACGGGACAGATTGCAGGAGTAGACAAAGACGGACGGGTGAGGGGAAAAAAACAGACTTAAACTAATCCCACAGCGTTTCCTTTTTTCAATAATGAATACAACTTGTCTGTGATGCGTTCAGGCGCTGCAGCCTCACGTCCGGATCTGGGACTCCGTCAGTCTTTCTACGCTGCAGGTCATCGGGTTGGGAACGTTCGAGCGGGGCGTCGGATCTCTGGCTTTCTCTAAAGCTGTGAGTATCACCAGTAGTCCACATATGTCTGCCTGTCTGTGTGTAACCTGTCTGTGTGTAACCTGTCTGTGTGTAACCTGTCTGTGTGTAACCTGTCTGTCTGTAACCTGTGTGTCTGTAACCTGTCTGTGTGTAACCTGTCTGTGGAACCTGTCTGTGTGTAACCTGTCTGTCTGTAACCTGTGTGTCTGTAACCTGTCTGTGTGTAACCTGTCTGTGTGTAACCTGTCTGTGTGGAACCTGTCTGTGTGGAACCTGTCTGTGTGGAACCTGTCTGTGTGTAACCTGTCTGTCTGTAACCTGTGTGTCTGTAACCTGTCTGTGTGGAACCTGTCTGTGTGGAACCTGTCCGTGTGGAACCTGTCTGTGTATAACCTGTCTGTCTGTAACCTGTCTGTGTGTAACCTGTCTGTGTGGAACCTGTCTGTGTATAACCTGTCTGTCTGTAACCTGTCTGTCTGTAACCTGTCTGTGTGTAACCTGTCTGTGTGGAACCTGTCTGTGTGGAACCTGTCTGTGTATAACCTGTCTGTCTGTAACCTGTCTGTCTGTAACCTGTCTGTCTGTAACCTGTGTGTCTGTAACCTGTCTGTGTGTAACATGTCTGTGTGGAACCTGTCTGTGTATAACCTGTCTGTCTGTAACCTGTCTGTCTGTAACCTGTGTGTCTGTAACCTGTCTGTGTGGAACCTGTCTGTGTGGAACCTGTCTGTGTGGAACCTGTCTATGTGGAACCTGTCTGTCTGTAACCTGTGTGTCTGTAACCTGTCTGTGTGTAACCTGTCTGTGGAACCTGTCTGTGTGTAACCTGTCTGTGGAACCTGTCTGTGTGGAACCTGTCTGTGTGGAACCTGTCTGTCTGTAACCTGTCTGTGTGTAACCTGTCTGTCTGTAACCTGTCTGTGTGTAACCTGTCTGTGTGGAACCTGTCTGTCTGTAACCTGTCTGTGTGTAACCTGTCTGTGTGGAACCTGTCTGTGTGGAACCTGTCTGTGTGGAACCTGTCTGTGTGTAACCTGTCTGTCTGTAACCTGTCTGTGTGTAACCTGTCTGTGTGTAACCTGTCTGTGTGGAACCTGTCTGTGTGGAACCTGTCTGTGTGGAACCTGTCTGTGTGGAACCTGTCTGTGTGTAACCTGTCTGTCTGTAACCTGTCTGTCTGTAACCTGTCTGTGTGTAACCTGTCTGTGTGTAACCTGTCTGTGTGTAACCTGTCTGTGTGTAACCTGTCTGTGTGGAACCTGTCTGTGTGGAACCTGTCTGTCTGTAACCTGTCTGTGTGTAACCTGTCTGTGTGTAACCTGTCTGTCTGTAACCTGTCTGTGTGGAACCTGTATGTGTGTAACCTGTCTGTGTGTAACCTGTCTGTGTCCACAGGACTCGGGGCAGCACCTCAGTGTTGTTGACGACTGTAACGACCACATGCTGACGGTGTGGGAGTGGCAGAAGAAGTCAAAGATTGCTGAGATCAAGGTGAGAATGTATCACTTCATCCAATACCAACAATACCATCATTACCATCCATACTATCAATACCATAAACACCATCAATATCATTAATTCTAACGGTACCAAAAATACCAACAAATACCATTGATTCCATCAAAACCATAAACCCCATCATTACTGTCAATGCCATCAATATAATTAATACCAATATCACAATAATACAATCAATACCAACAACACCATTAATACTATTAATACACTCAATACCATCAATAACATTAATACCATTTTCTCCATTAATTCCATTAACACTGTTAATCCAAACAATAACATAATTTCCATTAATACCATCAATAGCATCAACACCACTATCAATACCATTAATACTCACAGTACCATCAATACTATCAATACCAACAATGCCATCAATACCAAGCATACCATCAGTCTGTAGAAGAAAACACAAACAGTGTAAATCAGTTTAATGGTTTGTGTCCTGAACCAGTCTGTGAAGCAGCTGGGTTCATATTTAATAGAAAATATAAAGATCAATATTCCAGCAGCTGGATAACACTATGCTTCTGTTCCAGAGCACTAACGAGGTGGTTCTGGAGGTGCAGTTCCACCCCACCGACCCCCACACCATCGTCACCTGCGGGAAGTCCCACATCTTCTTCTGGACCTGGAGCGGGACCTCTCTGGCCCGGAAACAGGGCATCTTTGGGGTGAGGACGGGGTCCAAAGTCTATTCATTGCTTTCATACAGGCTGGGGTATATACGTGTTGTATACCGGTTATAAATGGGTTGTATACGGTCTGGGTTCTGGGTCTTTTTCTCACCTCGGGGGCCCTTCTTAGCCGAGTTATTAACGGGTATATACGTGTTGTATACGGTTTATTTACAGGTTATATATAAGTCCAGGGAGGCGTGTGGCGCAGTCGATTGTGCGTTGGTGTTGGGATCAGATGCCACAGGTTCAAACCCCAGTGCAGTCAGCATGTCGTTGTGTCCCTGAGCAGTAGCGTGGCGTGGGGAAAAAATGAAGGGAAGCCAATAATACGTCCTTTCTTTTGGGGTGGGGGGGGGGGTGTGGTGCTCAATGTAATAACGTAACCAGATGAGTGATTACAGCGCCCGGTATCATTTTACACACATTTGTATCATACAGATGCAGGACTTACACACGCCTGCTATCTGACCGACAGGTCCGCACGCACTCTCCAGCCCAAACTCTAATAAGCATTCATTCACAAAGTAAATCAGGAGACCTTTAACGTTTTACGTCCGGTTCGCTCCTTTGTTCCTCGCTCCAGTTTGGGCATTGGCCTGTCATCAGATTGTATTTGTTGTTGCTTCTGCAGCGGAAGTTTAGTACAATTATTTTTGATTAAATACTACAAATCTCAACCCTCAATAATTGCACTTGCTTCGTTGCTTGCTACTTTCTAACAGCGGTGAGAGTGGTGCAGTGACGCTATCTATCTTCTATCGATTAGATTTATGATTAGAAAATTATAAAAGTTGGGTAGACATGTGGATATTATCCGACTGAACAAAACGTGCATTTATCAAACAGGTTCGTTTTCCACTGACCTTTTTTTGAGCTATTTTCCAAAACCTTGTGGAGAAATCCCATTGCTCTTTGTGGAGGGAAACCGAGCGCATCTTACTTCCGCTTTTTGGGACGCGTCACTGCACCACTAAATTGATGCGATTTGATTGGATTGTGAGGCAAGGGAAGCCAGCCGCCTCTGGCTTCCCTTGGCATGGCCCTGACCAATCACAGGTTGGCAGGGGCATGATGTGAGCCTCATCTGATTGGTCAATCCCTCCATTTTTTTTCACCAAGGGAAGCAAATTTCGGCTGGCCTCCTCTCGCAACAGAGAGTGCAATCTACTGTTTCACCATAACATCTAGAGGGGGCGCTGTTTCACTCTTTGTAAAATACTCAATGAGAATGGGGGAGAGACGGGCCGGCAGCAACACACAACAAAGAATTTCCGAAACTAAACAAAGTGTTTTTATTTATTTATTAAAATTATAACTACAATCCGAAAAAACAGGGGAAGCCTGGCTTCCCTTGGCCTCCAGGGGAAAACGCCACTGTCCCTGAGACACTTCAGCCCAAAGTGCTCCTGTGGGGATTGTCCACAGTATTGAGTATGTAAGTCGCTTTGGATAAAAGCGTCTAACAAGTGACATGTCGTGTGTTATACGGTTTATATACAGGTTATATACGCGTCATATACGGTTTATATACAGGTTATATACGCGTCATATACGGTTTATATACAGGTTATATACGCGTCATATACGGTTTATATACAGGTTATATACGCGTCATATACGGTTTGTATACAGGTTATATACGCGTCATATACGGTTTGTATACAGGTTATATACGCGTCATATACGGTTTGTATACAGGTTATATACGCGTCATATACGGTTTGTATACAGGTTATATACGCGTCATATACGGTTTGTATACAGGTTATATACGCGTCATATACGGTTTGTATACAGGTTATATACGCGTCATATACGGTTTGTATACAGGTTATATACGCGTCATATACGGTTTATATACAGTTTATATACGCGTCATATACGGTTTATATACAGGTTATATACGCGTCATATACGGTTTATATACAGGTTATATACGCGTCATATACGGTTTGTATACAGGTTATATACGCGTCATATACGGTTTGTATACAGGTTATATACGCGTCATATACGGTTTATATACAGGTTATATACGCGTCATATACGGTTTATATACAGGTTATATACGCGTCATATACGGTTTGTATACAGGTTATATACGCGTCATATACGGTTTGTATACAGGTTATATACGCGTCATATACGGTTTGTATACAGGTTATATACGCGTCATATACGGTTTGTATACAGGTTATATACGCGTCATATACGGTTTGTATACAGGTTATATACGCGTCATATACGGTTTATATACAGGTTATATACGCGTCATATACGGTTTATATACAGGTTATATACGCGTCATATACGGTTTATATACAGGTTATATACGCGTCATATACGGTTTATATACAGGTTATATACGCGTCATATACGGTTTGTATACAGGTTATATACGCGTCATATACGGTTTGTATACAGGTTATATACGCGTCATATACGGTTTATATACAGGTTATATACGCGTCATATACGGTTTATATACAGGTTATATACGCGTCATATACGGTTTATATACAGGTTATATACGCGTCATATACGGTTTATATACAGGTTATATACGCGTCATATACGGTTTGTATACAGGTTATATACGCGTCATATACGGTTTGTATACAGGTTATATACAGGTTATATACGCGTCATATACGGTTTATATACAGGTTATACACGCGTCATATACGGTTTGTATACAGGTTATATACGCGTTATATACGGTTTATTCACGCGCTATATACTACAGTCATAATGAATATTTGGGTCTTTTCATCCTGTAATACTCACATGCTGTTATTCTGTTGGCTCTCTCAGAAGTACGAGAAGCCAAAGTTCATCCAGTGTCTGGTGTTCCTGAGCTGTGGAGACATCCTGACCGGAGACTCAGGGGGGGTCTTACTGGTCTGGACCCGCAGCGCTTCGGAGACCCCCCCCCCCAGCAAGGGCCCCCGAGGTGAGACCCAGAACCAGAAGTTAGAGTGATGCGATGAGAGCGATTAGAGCGAAGCGAATACTTGCATCGCGTCCGGTGTGAACGCACCATCACAGTATTAATGATTGACTGTTACTGTTTTATTATCAGTGTTATAATAACAGAATGTGTGTGTACAGCGTTTCAGATCAGCCGGCAGGTCAAGGCTCATGAAGGCAGTGTGTTCTGTGTGTGTGAGACGAGGAGCGGCAGCCTGCTGACCGGGGGGGGAAAGGACCGGAAGATCATCCTGTGGGACCAGGAAGTGAGAGCAGAGCGGGACATGGAGGTACACACACACACACACACACACACACACACACACACACACACACACACACACACACACACACACACACACACACACACACACACACACACACACACACACACACACACACACACACACACACACACACACACACACACATGAATGGATGGATGGATGGATGGATGGATGAATGAATGGATATATGGATGGATGGATGAATGGATGAATGAATGGATGGATGGATGAACCTCCGAAGATGATCCAGAAGCTGCAGGCGTATGGAAAGAAGATCTCAGCGTACAGGAACAGGAAACACATCACATCCCCCATGATGTTCCCCAACATGACGATGAAGGGCCCCATCAACACACACACACACACACACACACACACACACACACACACACACACACAAATATGTTTACAGGGATGCAGCATCGCAAATATATCCACTTTGGAGTGGCTTTCGGGGACATACGACATATGAGGGGAAATGGGCGCGTTGAGATAAAAACCTTAACGGAAGGTTTTCTCCTGTTTTAAGGCGTGACCTTTGACATTAGGTAAAACAGAGGGGTCAAACGACATGTAATCTCCGAGCCGGTTCAAACGAGACCGTTCTCAAAGACCTCGGACCTTCCTGTGCGCCGGGAGATTAGTATGTCGTCTCTGGGGTTATGGTTGGGGTAAGACCTTGGGGTAAAGAGTTTGGGGCAGTATTTATGAGACACCTAATCCTTTTAAAGGGCCCATGTCATGCTTTTCCGGTTAGTACACGTCCCCGTGTGTGTTATGAAGTAACACACACACGCACACGCACATACGCACACACGCACACACACACACACTAGGGCTGCACGATATATCGTGTCGTGACAATAATCGCGTTATGCGCATGCGCGATATTCACATTTTTCTTTTTTAGGACGTGCGATATTAAGTAGGCAAATGAACTCAAACACGTCATGTTACAATAGCCACACACTGATCTTGGGTCACATGATGTGTGCGTGCAGGTCCCGGATCAGTACGGAACCATCCGAGCGGTTTCTGAGGGGAAGGGGGACGAGATCCTGGTGGGAACGTCTCGTAACTTCATCCTCAGAGGAACCTTTAACGACGGCTTCCTGGTGGAGGTCCAGGTGATTATTGTCTTTATATTATTGTTTTTATTTCAATCATTATTATTATTACTATTATTTGTGTTAATCTTGTTATAATTGGTTCAGGGTCTCAGTAATACCGTGATGTGTTCAGGCTCACAGTAGTGTCTCAGTAGTACTGAAGATGTGTGCACAATCAAACACTGCATCCAGCAGGCCGTTTGAACCTTTTATTTTCCAAATGATGGTTGACAAAGGTTTCGCTGCTTTGGATGATTTTATCTAAATAAAAAGGAACTATAACTACAATAATCATAATGATAAATAAGGTTCAGTATTCCACTTACATCATCTCATGCATGGATTAAACTCTTTTCTTTAACATAGATATGGGTCAAAGGGAATCTAGAAGGCGGATCTAACATAAACAAAACAGTGTGTTAAAGTCAAGCTCAACATTTCATCAACTGATTTAAGTACAAACAATTCAGCTCCATGTGCCAACTCACAGTTCCTTTGTTCCTCAGTCTCTGGTGGGAAGGAAATGAGTGACCGGCCTGAAGGGCGGAGCTTTAAAGACTTTGTTGGGGGAGTGGTCTACACTTGTTTGACAGAGGTGGTGATGCAGGTTGAGAGGGGAGAGACTTGTGATTTCTAACAAGTACCGTGATGTGTTCAGGCTCTCAGTAGTGTCCCAGTAGTACTGTGATGTGTTCAGGGTCTCAGTAATGCTGTGACGTGTTCAGGGTCTCAATAATACTGTGATGTGTTCAGGGTCTCAGTAATACTGTGATGTGTTAAGGGTCTCAGTAATACTGTGATGTGTTCAGGGTCTCAGTAATACTGTGATGTGTTCAGGGTCTCAGTAATACTGTGATGTGTTAAGGGTCTCAGTAATACTGTGATGTGTTCAGGGTCTCAGTAATACTGTGACGTGTTCAGGGTCTCAGTAATAATGTGACGTGTTCAGGGTCCCAGTAATAATGTGACGTGTTCAGGGACACACTGACGAGCTGTGGGGTCTGGCCTCCCACCCCTCCAGAGGGATGTTTCTGACCTGCGCTCAGGACCGGCTGGTCTGCCTCTGGAGCGCCGAGGAGCATCGCCTGCAGTGGAGCCGCTCGCTGGAGGTGAGCTTTGATTGGAGGATTCACCGCTGATTGGAAGATGATTGACAGCTGATTGAATGATTGACAGCTGATTGGAGGATGATTGACAGCATTATGTCCTCTCAGGAACACGGACACTGTGCAGACTTCCATCCCAGCGGAGCCGTGGTTGCGATAGGGACACATTCAGGAAAGTGAGTATCTCTGTCTGTCTCCCACCTGTCTGTCTCTCACCTGTCTCTCATCTGTCTCTCACCTGTTTGTCTGTCACCTGTCTGTCTCTCGCCTGTCTCTCACCTGTCTGTCGCTCACCTTTATCTCACCTGTTTGTCTCTCACCTGTCTGTCTCTCACCTGTCTGTCGCTCACCTTTCTCTCACCTGTCTGTCTTTCACCTGTCTCTCGCCTGTCTCTCACCTGTCTATCACCTTTCTGTCTCTCACCTGTCTCTCTCACCTGTCTCCCTCTCACCTGTCTGTCTCTCATTTGTCTGTCTCTCACCTGTCTCTCACCTGTCTGTGTCTCACCTGTCTCCCACCAGTCTGTCTCTGACCTGTCTCTCATCTGTCTCTCACCTGTTTGTCTGTCACCTGTCTGTCTCTCGCCTGTCTCTCACTTCTCTGTCGCTCACCTTTATCTCACCTGTTTGTCTCTCACCTGTCTGTCTCTCATCTGTCTCTCACCTGTTTGTCTGTCACCTGTCTGTCTCTCGCCTGTCTCTCACCTGTCTGTCGCTCACCTTTATCTCACCTGTTTGTCTCTCACCTGTCTGTCTCTCACCTGTCTGTCGCTCACCTTTCTCTCACCTGTCTGTCTTTCACCTGTCTCTCGCCTGTCTCTCACCTTTCTGTCTCTCACCTGTCTCTCTCACCTGTCTCCCTCTCACCTGTCTGTCTCTCATTTGTCTGTCTCTCACCTGTCTCTCACCTGTCTGTGACTCACCTGTCTCTCGCCTGTCTGTCTCTCCCCTGTCTGTCTCTCACCTGTCTGTCTCTCACCTGTCTGTCTCTCATTTGTCTGTCTCTCACCTGTCTCTCACCTGTCTGTCTGTCTCTCACCTGTTTGTCTCTCACCTGTCTGTGTCTCACCTGTCTCTCGCCTGTCTGTCTCTCAGGTGGTACGTCCTGGACGCAGACACCACAGACCTGGTGTCTATCCACACGGATGGTAACGAGCAGCTGTCAGTGATGCGCTTCTCTGTCGGTGGGTGACATCATCCTGTTTTCATGATCATGCTTTGCGAGGAGTGAACTACATTACCCACAATGCTCCTCTCTGTTTGTGTCTGCAGATGGCGCTCTGTTGGCGGTTGGATCTCACGATAACCTTATTTACCTCTACACCGTCTCCGAGAGAGGACGCAAGTACAGCCGATACGGGAAGTGCTCGGTCAGTCCCTTTACTTCCTTTACGATTCACCCAGTCTGACAAGCACCCTAATGAGTCACCCAGTGTGACAAGGACCCTAACGAGTCACTCAGTCTGACAAGCACCCTAACGAGTCACCCAGTCTGACAAGCACCCTAACGAGTCACCCAGTCTGACAAGCACCCTAACGAGTCACCCAGTCTGACAAGCACCCTAACGAGTCACCCAGTCTGACAAGCACCCTAACGAGTCACCCAGTCTGACAAGCACCCTAACGAGTCACCCAGTCTGACAAGCACCCTAACGAGTCACCCAGTCTGACAAGCAACCTAACGAGTCACCCAGTCTGACAAGGACTCTAACGAGTCACCCAGTCTGACAAGCACCCTAATGATTCATGATGATGATGATGATGATGATGATGATGATGATGATGAAGATGAAGGTGTGTTCATGGGTCACCTGGATGTGTTCACAGGGACATTCGAGCTACATCACACACCTGGACTGGTCACCTGACAACAACTTCATCATGTCCAACTCGGGAGACTACGAGATCCTGTACTGTGAGTACTGTGTTGTTGTTGTTGTTGTTGTTGTTGTTGTTGTTGTTGTTGTTGTTGTGTTTCACTGCAGTGTTGTGTAGTAACAGTTGTGTGTTTTTAGGGGATGTTCCAAACGGCTGTAAGCTGATCAGAAATCGCTCCGAGTGCAAAGACATCGACTGGGCCACCTACACCTGCGTACTGGGGTACCACGTGTTCGGTCAGTACACCTGCACACCTGTGCACTCAGTACACCTGTACGTTTAAAGTAAAAATAACACACTTGTTTGTTCCTGTTACAAACGTGTGTGTGTGTGTGTGTGTGTGTGTGTGTGTGTGTGTGTGTGTGTGTGTGTGTGTGTGTGTGTGTGTGTGTGTGTGTGTGTGTGTGTGTGTGTGTGTGTGTGTGTGTGTGTGTGTGTGTGTGTGTGTGTGTGTGTGTGTGTGTGTGTGTGTGTGTGTGTGTGTGTGTGTGTGTGTGTGTGTGTGTGTGTGTCAGGTGTTTGGCCCGAGGGTTCAGACGGCACCGACATCAACGCTCTGATCAGATCTCACAACAGGAAGGTAATCGCTCTGGCAGACGACTTCTGTAAAGTTCACCTGTTTGCCTACCCATGCTCCACCCCCAAGGTGAGAAACACACACACACACACACACACACACACACACACACACACACACACACACACACACACACACACACACACACACACACACACACACACACACAGTGCTCCCGTTATACAGGTTTAATGAGTTTGAGGTGTGTGTTTCCCCGCAGGCTCCCAGCCATAAGTACAGTGCTCACAGCAGTCATGTGACCAACGTGAGCTTCCTGTATAACGACAGTCACCTGGTCTCCACGGGGGGGAAAGACACAAGCATCATGCAGTGGCGCCTGGTGGAAAGACCCGCCCTCTCCCTCCCTGACGGACAGCTCTCTAACTCCGCCCCTGACTTCAACCCGCCCCCTCTATCAGTGACCACGCCCATACAGGAACCCATCTCTGCCCCAACAGCCAATGGGACCCAGGACCCCTACCCAGAAAGCCCGGCCCCCTCAGCTCTGACCCCACCCCCCTCTGACAGCAGTGTGAGTCTGAAGGACAGCCTGGATCCGAGCGACGACACGGCAACGCCCAGCGACGAGGGGCTGCCCCCTCTCACCTCTTAATAGTGTGAGTGACTGTTGGTACAGCTATCTTTGTGAGGACCAGCCAGACGTTGTGATTGGACATTCAGTGTATGTGTGTGACCTCGGGTAACTTTTTCTCCAATCAGAGCAGAGCAGTAAGACGGGAAGTGGACCTGAAGTCTTAAATGAGTTTCAGAAACTGGTTCTCTTTACATGTTGTTTTAGAAATACTGGGATATTGCTGTTTATGATGAAAAAAAAACAGTGACGTAGAAGTAGCCGCAGGAAGTTTAAAACAGGAAACTGATTCTCTCCTTTGACTGGACTTTGTTGGGCTTTTATTTTGTTAAACTGCCACATTTTTATAGACATTTCACAATAAAAGCCCTCAAGGGAAGGGACAGAACTACGGGAGGCTTTTAATGTGAAACATGCAGGAAACATGAACCACACCCAGAAGCATGCTGGGAACATTTGAACACGTCCGGCCAGTGGACGCAGGGGGGCCTTCAGAATAAAGCGCCACCTGAAGGAGCTCCAGAGAAGCTGTGATAGGTGATTTAATGTCAGTTTGTATATGCTGCAGAGATCTGTGTATATTTCTGTTACCACCAGGGGGCAGCAGCTCCTCAGCTACACTGTAAAAACCACATTCAACTCTCGCATCTCTCAGCCAATTAGGGGCCAGGACAGCTGCTCCTCTCTGATTGGCTGGTTTTCAGTGACTGATTGAGTGACTGCTGATCTGTGTTTCTTATGGACCATCTCTGTTTATTGTTCTGAATGCCATCACCCCACGGGTGGTCATTAATGTTTTGCCTTTTTAATACTTTTTATCTTTATATCTCCATCTCATATCTTCATATCTCCATCTTTGATTTGTCAATTTACTTATCTTTTATATCTTTAACCTTTATATCTCCATCTTCCATGTCATCATTTTTTCTAATCTGCCCTCTGGGGTGCGGGGTTATGTGAGGGGGGCGGTGACGCGATTGGTGGGGTCTGTCTGTTATTTTACAGTGTTCGGTAACCATGACAACGTTCATTTGACTGTTTTGAGCCAATCATGTTTTCTCAAATGCATCCCTGTCAGACGACAGACTGTACTGAAGATTTCAACAAAAAAATGCAAATAAATGTTAAAAACGGACTCCAGCTTCTCTCCCGTCTCTGTTAGCATATTAGCCTTTAGCAGCTTTCATGTGGTGTGGCAAGAATCAGAAAAAAGGGTTTGTGAAAGAATAACCCTGACCCTGGGAGGTGGACCATGCGAGGAGCGCCTGAATGCACCACTCTACAGAGCCACTAGTGTTGGCGTTCGGCAGAATAATCATATTGTGATGTTAGGGAACTCCATAAGTTAGATTTTATATTCTATAAACCCAGAGTGCAGTTTATTTTAACTAAAAGGGTTAAAGAGTCTTGCCAAATATTATTTCACAGAAACATCAAGCCTCGATTCAAAGTCCAGAAACCAATTTACACACTGAGCTCACAAAACAAAACACAAACTGTTGCATCATGGGAAATGATCCTGGCTTTATTTAATGTCATGTGTTTGGATGATGTCCCTTTCCTGGGCTGTCATTGGCTCAGGCGTTGCAGCGGTCGGCGTGGCAACAGCTCCATCCAGGTTTATTACACGAGTCGAGCCGAGTGCAGCCTTTCTCTCCGTTACCTAAACAGGAAACGCATCATCAGACAGAGACAACCCTCCAAAGGCATTGAAAGTGTAATATTGTTCAGAGGAAAGTCGTGAAGTTGTGAGTCGGGGGTTGCGGTCGGATAATCCAAAAATCAGCTCCTATCGTCTATCCCTTGACCTCTGAGTGAAAGGTCACGGGGTTAAGGGATAGTGGATAGGAGAATTCAAAAGGACTTAGGAGAAGAGACTGCACTTTCACTATCTGACGTGTTTATGATGCGCCAGCGGACGTCCTGAATGTGCGTCTGCTGCTGTGGGGAAACTATGGAAACTACAGTTTTCTATACAGCGGACTACAACATGGATGTTTAATAAGAACGAGGGACTCATCTAGAGACTCTGCACCGTGCTCTGATGCTGTTGCTTTATGAACAACAGAGAAACATATTCTTCATGACCAAAGCTGGAATTGAAATAAAAAAGGAAAGTGAAACTTCTGCTCGTCACCCTCTCCCTCCGGTCCACATTAATACAAATGATCCCAATACGTATGATTGATGAAAAGATCTTAAAATCAATACAAATGTATTTATTATAAACGTTAGTCCTTAACACCTATCACTGTGTACATCATTCAAACATCTTTTAAAAGTTGAACAAACCCCACACAGCTCAGTGAAATGTTGACTTTATTTGATCATTTCAGTAAAAACTAACGTTCATATTTCTCTTTTTGATTATAATACTGATGAACGCTCAAAACAAAGCACTTTGGCAACTTACCACATATGTTTTAAAATGCTTAATAAGCACCGTAACTTTCATGATATCATTTCTCCGTCATAATCGTTTGTGTCCGTGAACGGCCGACTGTTGTGTGACGGCAAATGCTGCGGCTGCAATGCATTGTGGGGCAGCATTTCCTCCTCTCCTCTCGGTGAGGGAGGTCCAGTGGTTCCTAAACTAAAGGAGGTTATAAAGGAAGTTTGAAACCTCCTTTCCTATCAGCTAGAGAATCAGCACTTATCATGGCTGCCACTGAGGGACTTCCGGGTCATTTCACTCCGTTAGGAAGGTTCCTAAGCTAAATGGACTATTCGACTTCAGCCGAGGTACCTTTAAAATAAGTGTGTCTACGACTTAATTCATCTTACAAAGCATGATGTTTGAAAGACCTTTTATTGACAATGAGACATGAATGACGATCAGAAACCTTTCTATTTTGTGTTATTGCCAAAATCTGAAGATCCTCTTAAATCCATATTCGGACATCACACATACTTATAGTTGTGGTTTAAAGTTTAAACAGAGTTGACATGAAGCAGTACTCACCCCGGGTGTAGCACGCCTGAGGAACCTTCCCGTTACAGTCCAGTAACATGTTATTGACCATCAGAAAGTCCTCTCCGTAACACTGGATGCTAAACGTCGGAGCTGCAACACAAACGCACCTTACACACATGTCTGAGATCGAATAAAAGGGGTTCATACCCATTCTGAAAGGTAACAAACACGTGGTCAAGGAAATACATTTTCAATCTCACTTGTTGGATTTCTTTTTTTGCCTGCATTTGAAATAATCAATGAACCATCAGTTAGTAAATGTTTTTGTACCTCCAGAGCACAGCGGCAGCAGCAGCAGCAGCAGCAGGTAAACCCTCATCTCTCTGATTTTCAGTCAGTGTGACTCGACAAGCAGCAAGAAATAAGAGATGACAGCGAGTAGCTGGACCTTTATCCTCTGCTCACACACACACACACACACACACACACACACACACACACACACACACACACACACACACACACACACACACACACACACACACACACACACACACACACACACACACACACACACACACACACACACACACACACACACACACACACACACACACACACACACACACACACACACATATTGATCTGAACACAAACTGAACTGTTTGTCCAAAATGTGTTCAGTGCAAAGTCCTAGAAAAGAAAAACTGTGTCGATTGAAGCTAAAGGTCAGCCAGTGTTTCTGCTGAGTCATGACTTGAGTTACAAAAAGACACCTGTGTGCTGTGGAAGAACACGCTTCAGGTGAATTTGGACCATGCGAGGGTTAGGGTTACATGCTGTAGTGTCTGTGTTTGTGTGTGTCTTCCCCCCCCTCTCTTTCTGCAGCTCCCTCAGGTGCAGGCATTCAGCAATCAGGGCCTCATAAAAGCCTGAGGAATGCTGAAGACTCTCTCTCTCTCCGGCCCAATTCCCAAACAAACCCTACCCAAGGCAAGGCAAGTTGCCTACTCGCCCTAACATTAAGTCCCCTAATAAATCCTCCCTAATTGATCTCATTCTAACTAATGTTCCCTATAAATACTCATCTGTGGGAGTATTTGCGAATGATGTGAGTGACCACTGTGCTGTAGCCACAATTAGGGACACTAAGGTTTGTTTGTTTGTTTGTTTGTTTATTTAAAGGACAGTGAACATTAATCCACATTGCTGTAAATGAGCCAGTATTAGCCAGCAGGTTAATTTTCAACTGTTGTCCTTGGCAAGATGTTAAAGGTCCAAAAGGTTAAACCTCGTATTATCATTAAGAGAGACACAAAACATTTTGTGGAGCAGGGTTTTGTACTAGACCTGTTTGGGTTTGATTGGGGAAACATGGATCTGTGTGCTGATGTAGAAACTGCATGGTCTTATGTTTATCTTGGTTTTATGGAGATCATTGATAGACATGCACCCCTGCGTACATTTAGAGTGAAGGGACGAGACAATCCTTGGTTTTCTGCTGAACTGTCCAGTCTCCTGCATGAGAGAAACAAGGCCTGGGCAAAGGCTAGGCAATCAGGCTCAGAGGTAGAATGGCTGCATTTCAGGCAGCTAAGGAATAGCTTCACTTCACATGTCAAAAGTGCTAAGTCTAAGTATTATCTGTCAGTTACCACAGAAAACCTAAATAATCCTAGGAAATGTTGGAAAGCTATAAAATCGATATCCACCGGTGAGATCCGTAATGAGCTACCTCCGTGCCTCACCACAGCATCTGGCTCTATATCGGACAGGGCCTCCATGTTACATTGCTTTAATGAGCATTTTGTGTCCTGTGGCTCTCTATTTGATTCTGTTTCTAACTCTGCTTCTGTGAACAATCCAATCCGTGACTCTGAACAAGGTGGTCTGGAAAACCCTTTCAGTTTTACTCCTTTTACTGTTGATGTTGTTCATGAAGCCTTAATCAAGTTAGATTCTAAGAAACCGGCTGGCCCGGACAACGTAGAACCTTTCTTTTTAAAGATAGCTGCAGATTTTATTGCTCCACCTCTTACTTCTCTTTTTAACCTCTCCCTCAGCACAAACACAATTCCAAAAGTATGGAAGTCAGCCTATGTCTTGCCTTTACTAAAAGGAGGGGAGGCAACTATATTAAATAATTATAGGCCCATCTCTAAATGTTCAGTTCTGGCTAAGGTTCTTGAACGCCCAGTGAGTGAACTGGTAAAGGAGTTTTTATGTACAAATGACATCCTGTCTAAACATCAGTCAGGCTTCAGAAAGCAACACAGCACCATCACTGCCACAATGAAAGTGGTAAATGATATTACTAGTATTTTAGACAATAAGCAGAGTTGTGCAGCTCTATTTATTGACCTGTCCAAAGCGTTTGATACCGTCGATCATCACACCTTAAAGTGCCAGTGAAGTGCATGTTTTTGCGCCAAAATGAAATGGCAGTTTCATTCCTTACATATCATTTTGCCTGTTCATGGCTAAAATAATTTTTAATTATTTATTTATTTATTTATTTATTAATTATTAATTTTAATAATAACGGCCGTCTGAGCCTACCGGAAGTTGCAGACGATAGCGGCCGCGACGTCACAAGATGGGCCCAGTTGTGATTGTAAACATGGCGGAGACTTTGGAAAGTGATACAAGTGCGAGAGAAGTGATTGATTTTGACAGCTTTTCGGACAGGATAGATGAGGAAAGTGGCACAGAAGATGGAAGTGACGATGAGGAAGCGCAGGACATCATTGAACCCTACAGATTTGAGCCGTCAGGGACGTCAAGTGGGGAGGATGATGGCGACGACATGGACGATGGGGAAGACATTGACCGGCTACAGAACACTGAATGGTTAGCAGGTTAGCAGTGGCTGTGCTGTCACTGTCGATTTGAAAATAGGGGGGGGGGGGGGGGGGGGGGGGGATTTGCCTTGTTTAAAATCTCTGCTTGGGCTCATCAGCCTCTGGGAAATAATTAGCTTATGTACATGTCATATGCTAGAGTATTATTAAACTAGAATTATAACTTTCTGGTCATTGAATTAAAACATACCGACCAGCCCTGTTTTTCTCCTTATCTGCAGTTTATGGGAATAATTCCACCTATCAGATAATCAGGGGGCGAGAACAAGAAATGATTTTCATGCGCACAGTCTAACTTTATTGGATCTTCTGCATAAAATTCAACAATATACAGTTCCAAGTTAAAATGATAAAATCCAGTTACCTTGCAAAATGTCGCAACCTGACAACACTGAAACATCCTGGCATTCCTGCTAATCATAATGTTACATCTGTTTTATATGTTTTAGGTGTCAGTGGGACAACTGTAACAACATGGACACTGTAGCCGAGAGTGTGTGCTGTGGGGAAATCCCCGCTTTCACCAGGACCATGGAGGAGGATGGTGTCCACAGCTGCATAATCGACCACCCCGGCTTCCGATCTGGCTGTCTAGACATCTGGGTGCTGCGTATAGCATACTGTGGATACAGGCAGCATTAAGGCCATCTCCAGCAAGAGGGCAATGAGTAAGCCTTACAAACACTATTTACAAAAAAGTATATTACTAGTATATAAATGTATCAGTTAATATGATGTCATGACAACTTTTGCAACTTTATACGTTTGAATATTAGTCTTTTATGATCTGAGTATAAGAAAATGTAACTTTGAAGTTGACCTATTATCATCTATTGTCCTTCATTTGTAGTAGTCTCTTGACAGTAGCTGTCGTCATATCAATGCTATAATGTTTTATCTTGCAGACGCCACCGATACACAGCCTACCGCCAGCTGGTGAGACTTTGCTGGGGTTACCTAGGACGCGACATAAGAGTGCCACTGCCCTCTTGTGCAGTGAACCAAATTCGTCGACAGTTTCCATCCATGGACCATCACGGTTATGAAGAAGGACAGTGACAATACAGTTCTGAAGTGAATGTTTAATACAGTTCCACAGTTGAAGATGCACAGTGACTATTTGGTCTTGAAACGACTGGCATGTGCCTTGATGGCCTCTGCTTTGTCAGGCTTCTCCATTGCCGAGGACAGAGTGGGGGGCTCCTCCAGCTGTACAGGCCTGTCTGCGCTGGGTTTCTTGCAGAGGTTAACCACCTCTCTCATGAGATCATCCACATAGCCTGCAACAGTGTTCAAAGACAGAATACAAAACTTGCACTTTATAACTGTTCTCTGATAATAAATGGTGTCTGTCATCAAGCCGAGATCATTCTTTCAATTGGGGTTTTGAACTGAATTAGTTACTAAATCATTAGTACCGGTACATTACCAATCTGGACAATATTATTTCATAATTTCATTTCAAACTCACTGAATGTTGCCTCTACTAGGATCTTCTTCACCACATGACCTCCAGCCTTGTACTTGGGGTAGCGGATTTTGAACCTCTGTTCTCCCGCCTTCGTAGTTGCAGTATGTCTGCTGGCATTCTCGTTGTAATGCAGTCCGGCAAGAAGGCTTCTGTTAACATAAACAAAGAAACAGTTTTAAAAATGTGAAAAGAAATATCTCTCTTTTGTAATTATTCCACGTCTATACATGAACAGCTCTATTTAACTTGATATTGATTCAGAAAGTGATTTTGTGTTTTATTTTAGTCCTGGCAATGTGTGTCTTGGAGTTGACAACTTCATCACAGTTCCTTCCTCCATTTTGACACACTATGGGAGATGTGACGTAACGTCGCAAGCTATTATACAGCACGGGGACCTGGTTCAGCACGGGGACCTGGTTCAGCACGGGGACCTGGTTCAGCACGGGGACCTGGTTCAGCACGGGGACCTGGTTCAGCACGGGACCTGGTTCAGCACGGGGACCTGGTTCAGCACGGGGACCTGGTTCAGCACGGTACAAAGACGCCCATTCCCAAGTAACTGAAACAAGTCTTTAGCTGGTACAGTACAAGCCTTCGAATTATATGCTGAAAAGACCAACCTGCACAGCATGCCAGTGTAGGAGTACACGTAAGACTTTGGTGCAAACTGAATGATGAGGCTGGACCTTGGACGTCTGGTGTACGGCAGAGAGCTTGCCGATGTCCATGCACAGCATCTTGTCTGTCACCAGTTTCTCCAGTTTGACAGCTGATAGTGAACCTGCAATCAACAGATCAATAAATCAATCATCAACAAATTTCAATGGCAGTGCTTGACATTATGGATTATCAATTCTAATGTTTGTTGCTCAGACGTAACTTTTTGGATTATCTACCCAACCATAAGACAGTCAGTACATGGTTGTTGCTGGGTATGTCCTGGGTTTTTAATCACTCAGCATACATACACTGTATACATTCCATACTCCTTTTGGCGTTGGATGACGGTTAAAATTACAGTCACCCGTTGCTGACGCAACAGACGTAATTTTAAATGTCAGGTCTGCCGCCATATCAGAAAAAGTAGTATTGACTCTAAACTCACTTGATCTGATCCACTTCTTCTTGTGAGCCCTGCCTTGTAGTCTCTTGTGCGCACATGTGGGGAACTTTCCACCATGGCCCCTGTGGAGGTTTAGGACATGCCGCTCCACCGACTTCCATTTATCCACAATCAGTTCTGCGTCGTCTTGCGTGGAGGAAACCACTGCCCAGTACAAGTGGTTGAGGATGCTCTGTTGCCATGCTTTCAGGTCCTCACAGCCCTTGAGCTTGCAGATGGCTTTCAGCTTCTTCCCAACAGCTGCAAAGACAATAAATAAAACTGACATCATAAAGAGATCTATCTATTTGAGTGAGGTGTGCAAATAAGATTTGTGACACTGCATGCTACAATGTCTGTCTGGTGATAACAACTTTACGATAACTCAATAGAAGACTCTACTCCTTGAACTTCAATAGAAACAACATTGAAACATACACTTGGCTACATGCCAGATGTCATACAGATGTTTTGTGTACGGCATATTCTCTCTAATCCATTTGGCAATCTGGCGATGTCGGTCTGTGACGAGAGTGCCAATCTCCAGGATGTCCTCAAAGAAGGCCACCATCCTCTTCAAGCCTTCCAGTTCCATATGGTAGCTCCCACCACACTCGTTGCTCTGAAAATACAGCAGGGAACATTCCAGTTAGGCAGATAACTAGACAGGAGCTCTGCAATGAGCTGAATATGATTTGAAACACTGTTACTATTACAATATTTACAGATGAAGTTTTACATTTCTCACACAAAACCCTGAACTTGAACAATATAAACTGTACCTGCACCAGCTGTAGGTCTAGCACCACATTTGATTCCAGCTCCATTGTAGTGTATGTTCCAAATTTTGTGCAGTGTCCAGGGCTGTCGGCCCTGCCGTCACCCCCCAGAACCAGAGGTCGCCCTTCAGTCTGCAGCATCGAAATGTGGGCTGCCTGTTGTTGCGTCCATATACCCTGTATTGCAGGCTGCAGGATGTCTCGCTGGTGTGAGAAGAATGTTCGTTTCACGTAGGTCATCACACCCATGTGGTTTAGGACTCGCAGCACCTTTGTTGGCGACGCCCCTCAGTTGCCTGCAGACAGGAGTCACATGTTTAGTGGATCTTAAGTAGTGTTCCACTGGTTGTCCACACGTGACGGATGTCGACGCTGCCGCAAGATGGACAGTGGCACCACTGTAGCAGTTTCCCGAGGCTGGAGCCAAAGACGATGTATTTGGGTTCCTTGTGGCAGATCTCATCCCCAAATGCTTCCCGACTTTCTGACAGATCTGACTTGTCAGAAGCATCAGCCGCTGAGATGGGGCTACTGGGTTCCCGGTCTGAGGAGCCTGATACTGATGGTGGTGCAGCTGGACTGCTGGACGACGCGTCTTCCAGTTGGTGTTGCTCCAGCTTTGACGCCTGGCTGCTTCTGCTGCTAGAGGCAGCCTGTGGTGGCTGGTCAGGTGTAGCTGGGTCTCTGGTGCCATGGACGTTCAGCTTTCTCTGCCTCCCTGGTACTGGTAGACTTGCAGTCAGCATCTCGGGCGTCACCTGGCATGCTGGAAATGAAATGATCAATGGAATACTATATTGTGTTTATATAAAACCACAAATCTATGTTGATCTGTTGCTTACTATTTAGAGTTAACAAACTCAACATTAGAAGGAATATCCCGTACTGTAATACAGTATTATATGACACACTCGCTCATCATTTTATTTTAGGAACTGATTAAACTTCGATTTAATAGTGCAGTACTATTAACCAATCAATAGTGGCATTACCCTTTGACTGTGTCTTTGTGAGTTGTTTCCCAGTCTGTGTCTTGATGCTGACAGTAGCTGTTGGAGTCCAGTCTGTCTGGCAGGCCTGATCTTGACTCTGTCGTTCCTGCCAGGTGAAAACATACATTTCATAGTGTGATGTTGTAAAATATTTTCGAGGGGTTAGAAGTTCTAGACAATATTATCATGATAAACATGTACCCTACAGTAATGCTTAGCTAGAGCCAATGCATATGTAAGTCAATATCATGCCTGACTAGCAACTTTCTACAATATTTATATTTAGCAGACTGGTTTGCCGGCTGCATGTTTGGTGTTTGGAACAAGACTAATGCTAAGCTTTTTGTTTTACATAACAAGTGTAAGATCTAAGGTGTGCATATTACAAAGAAGGTTTTTCTTCATGTGTCCACTGTTTGTGCCAGTCATGATAACATGCAAGGTAAAACCAGCCAATGAGCTCATCTAAAACAAAACCTGGGGGCAATCACAAACCTGTTCCGGTGCCATGTCTGTGTCAGTGGCCATCTCCATTGATTCCTCTGTGGAAGCAAAACTGCTACTCTCCACTTCTGATTCTGCCAGGAGTTCTTCTACTTTCTGCAAATGTACACAATATGAAATGGATTACAAAATGATTCAAACAGTATAGGCCTACACCTTGCTCATACTATTTCAACAATAATAATTCAGGAGACTACTAGCCACTGGAATTAAATCCTGATTTAACATCAACAAATTAGGCCTAACAACTTTACCCGCTTTCTCTCATTGCAAATGCAGATCGAGCCGGTCTTGATGTTGACGTTGAAAGTTGTCCCACAGCTGAAGTCCCAACTCTGAGGAAAACAGGGGGTCCTCCGCAATGAAAAATGTTCTCGATTTAATTCCATTTCCTGCCTTTCCTCAAATATATTAGGGACTATAGTGTTAACAAATCCAAGAAAAATGTTTAGTGTACATAGAGTGTGCACACTTATCTAGTATCCTATCCATGTGAACCTGTTTTATTTGTGATGACCTCACTCCCGAATGACATCCTACAAAACCTGGGCCTAATCGCCAAACACCATTTCATTCACTTGTTATAACTGTCATCATTATGTTTCATTTATATAATGTGACCCGATAATAAACATGTATTCCATACATCACGTCTCTCCTGATTGAACTGGGTATCTTCCTTACAATAACCTGCATGAACACTTGCAAAAAGCATGGCAGGATATTGGGCTGAACGGTTCCATTATCTTACTCTGAGCTTCGCACTTCGCTGGCTGACAATGTGAGTTAAAAACACACTATGTTCTGTTGTTGTTGGGGGGTTGATAATAAACTATTGTGGCTTTGTCTCTACAGATTAAACACCACCAAGGTCCTGAGAGTCGGTCGATCCTCTCTAGGTACATGTGTCATGTATCGACCGCTGATCAGCATAATGCAAATGCACCGGGTATTCTGAAAGCGTTACAAATTTGTTCACTGTTCCGGGACTCCACAGCAGCAGCCCATAGCGTGGAGATGCACGGTGCAGCTGCTGAATCGATTCATATGGGACGGAATTATGAAGCCAGGGCCGCTTACACCCATCTGTTTCCCTGGTGTGAAGTCAGGCTAACACGCCTGCCGGTTGAAATGTAAAATGTTGTAATCATGAAAATGTTTAAATAAAAAACATTGACACCACTTTTCACTTTGTTTAATTTTAATTAAAACAGTTTAATACACTTATGTACCCACACACACGTGAATATGTTTACAGGGATGCAGCATCGCAAATATATCCACTTTGGAGTGGCTTCCGGGGACATACGACATATCAAATCACATCTACACATCGAGCCGAAGCTAACGAGCATAGTCTCGACTGCCTACCATGGGGAGAAAAAAACCTGAATTGGACCACACACACACACACACACACACACACACACACACACACACACACACACACACACACACACACACACACACACACACACACACACACACACACACACACACACACACACACACACACACACACACACACACACACACACAGTCTGATGTCTCTAACAGTTTCAACACCACAGAAAGAGACAGGAGGAGTTATACAAACGTATAAATACTGTACATGTACTGTATATATTGTAGTGTGTGTGTGTGTGTGTGTGTGTGTGTGTGTGTGTGTGTGTGTGTGTGTGTGTCACGGTTTGTGAAACAAGCGGGACCCAAATGCAGATATAAACTGAAAATTATTTTATTTCAAGGCTATGATATATATATAGAATGACAAAACAGAACACTCACCGCAGAACTAGTCCTGGAACAAGACGAACCGAACAAGACAGACAGAAAACCCAGAACTTAAATACACACCAGACTAATCACACAACAAGACACAGGTGAGGAGGGAGGAGAAAACACAGGGGCCCAGGTGAACATAATCAGACAATTAGACACACCAGGGAAACTAATGACAAGAGGAACACACAGGGAAACTAATGACAAGAGGAACACACAGGGAAACTAATGACAAGAGGAACACACAGGGAAACTAATGACAAGAACACACAGGGAAAAGGACCAGACAATAACCCAGAGGAAAACATGACATGGAAAACAGCAAAAACACCCAAACCTACAAAACTATAAACGTGACATAACATGAGAATCGTGACAGTGTGTGTGTGTGTGTGTGTGTGTGTACCACTTTGCTGTTTTTTTAAATATACATTCAAATATATTTTCAATTAAACCATTAAAGCTGATATAAGACTCTGAGTTTATCAGGGTCCCTAATGCTCGATATTAATAAAGATAATAATAAAAACAAAAACAAAAACAAAATTAAAGCGGTTTAATTCCTTCAAACCTTAATAGGCTCACTTTTGATATAAATGTTTTAAATGACTCGTATTAGATCATGTTTTACTGCTAGTTTACTGCAGCCCTTCAGTCTGTTGGTGAATCAATCAATCAATCAATCAATGCATTTAATTTAATTTGGACAACATTCATTTTTATCCCCGTATAACCGGAACACTGTCCAACCTAAATGTAGTTTAAATATCTATGTTTTAAATCTGCTGACTCATTTTTAGATATCACATTATAAATAAAGGCATGTTGTCAGCTGTTGCCCATTAGTCACGTGATCTGTTTGTCAGCTGTTACTTGTGAGCGTTGATTACATGCTCCCTATTTAAATGCGAACACTGAGGCGCCACTTCCTTTAGACCGAGCAGCGGGCCGGTGAGCAGGTGAGCCGGTGAGCCGGTGAGCAGGTGAGCATAAAACAGTGCCATAAAACGTCACTAATTCAAAGCGTTCTACGAGCACGGTTGTTTTTGAGGTGCTGAATGTGATTGTTTGGATGCTTGTTTGTTGTGGAAACCTCGGTTGTTTGGGCATGGGATTCAACTTGTATTAACGCTGGTCTATGTACTCTTTGGAATATCTCGGGCTGACCTTGGACCAGCCCCTAGTTTATGGTGGTCGACAATTCAATTCAAAACCTTTATTTATTCAGGTGAAAACCCATTGAGATCATTGACCTCTTTTTCAATGGTGACCTGCTGCAAGTAGGTTCCAACATGAATACAAACATGACAGAAAAACAAAGAGGACATCATATGGCATATTTACATTGACTACAGTTTGTATAGCTAGTAGCATTTACAGATACCAACAGTTTCCGATTGGATAGCATCTATCCTTGCTTTAAAAACATGTAATGGAACCAAACTGCTCAACTTTCCTTTTGCAGACTGTTCCAAGTTAGCGGAGCTGCGCATCTAAAAGCTGTATTCCCTAAGACAGTCCTAGCAGTTGGCACATTTAATACAACCACAGCATTCGATCTCAGGCTGTAGCCATTTACAATACACTTGGACTTCCTCTATCTGTATACAATCATTAATGCATATCACTAACTCAACCCCCGGGGCATCGCTCCCACAGTTTTTGTGTCCCTCCTCTTGCAGGTTTGCAGTATCACAGGATGGGTCTGGATCATGAACCGTGACAGAGCCTGTTGCCGTGGTCCTGCTCAAAGCCCATCGTAACGTCTTTGGAGTAACAGGGAAACTTTCTGACACCATCATGGATCCTTCATTTTCATGTAAGTTGACTTTGTCATTTGTATTGTCTTTGCAGGAATTGCAGTTTTTTTTTTTTTCTACAAAAAGTTGATGTTTAATTGATTTGAACGCATTGTTTGAAGCATTGAACGTGGTAGTTTTGGCTGTCGTTTGTGGTGGTCAAGGCGGTTGTGTTTGAGGTCGTTTTAGATGGTGAACGCAGTGGTTTTGGAGGTCTGAGGTGGTGAACGTGGTAGTTTTGGCGTCGTTTGAGGTGGTGAAGGAGGATGTTTATGAGGTGGCGAGCGCGGCGGTTTTGGTGGTCTGAGGTGGCGAAGGCAGTTGGTGCTGGTTTGATGTGGAATCCTCTGTGAGTACAGATTGTTCAACTTGTATTAACGCTGGTCTCTAAAGAATTTAGCTCGGGCTGACCTTGGACCAGCTCCTAGTTTATGCTCCTATAGGCTTAGACTTCCTCTCTATGTATACATTCATTAATGCATATCACTAACTCAACCCCCGGGGCATCGCTCCCCGGAGTTTTTGTGTCCCTCCTCTTGCAGGTTTGCAGTATTACAGGATGGGTTTGGATCATGAACCGTGACAGAGCCTGTTGCCCTGGTCCATCTCGAAGCCCATCGTAACGTCTTTGGAGTGACAGGGAAACTGTCTGACATCATCATGGATCCTTCATTTTCATGTAAGTCAACTTTGTCATTTGTATTGTCTTTGCAGGAATTGCAGTGTGTTTTTTCTCTGCAAAAAGTTGATGTTTGATTGATTTGAACACATTGTTTGAAGCATTGAACGTGGTTGTTATGGGGTTGTTTGTGAACGTGGTAGTTTTGGCTGTCGTTTGAGGTGGCGAAGGCGGTTGTGTTTACGGTCGTTTGAGGTGGAGAACACCGTTGTTTTGGCGGTCGTTTGAGGTGGCGAAGGCGGTTGTGTTTACGGTCGTTTGAGGTGGCGAACGCGTTTTCTTTGGCGGTCGTTTGAGGTGGTGAATGTGGTGGTGTTGGCGGTCGTTTGAGGTGCTGAACGCGTTTTCTTTGGCGGTCGTTTGAGGTGGTGAACGTGGTGGTGTTGGCGGTCGTTTGAGGTGCTGAACGTGGTAGTGTTGGCGGTGTAGCATCCTGCCTTATTTTTAGTGCACTCAGGGGCAAAAGTGAGGGTAGTTTTCTGTGTGTCCATTTGGGAACCCGCGTCTCCGATGTAAAGTCCTAGGATTGTACATTTGGAAAATTCAAGTCCCTAATGCTGAGTTAGTGATACACATTAATGAATGTATACATAGAGAGGAAGTCCAAGCCTATAGGAGCATAAACTAGAGGCTGGTCCAACGTCAGCCCGAGCTAAAGCTGCAAGGGGACGGACCAGCACGGTGCACGGTGTTCAACTTGTATTAACAGAGGTTTCTACATCAAATCGGTGCCAAAATTGCCTTCACCACCTCAGACCGCCAAAACAACCACGTTCACCACACCTCAGACCGCCAAAAACACCGCGTTGACCACCTCAAACGACCGCTGAGGTGGTCAACGTGGTGATTTTGGTGGTCTGAGGTGGTGAAGGCAGTTTTGGCGCTGGTTTGATGTGGAATCCTCTGTTAGTGCACAGTGTTCAACTTGTATTAACGCTGGTCTCTGTCCTCTTTGCAGCTTTAGCTCGGGCTGACCTTGGACCAGTCCCTTGTTTATGCTCTTATAGGCTTGGACTTTCTCTCTATGTATACATTCATTAATGCATATCACTTACTCCCCGTTAGGGACTTTAATTTTCCAAATGTACAATCTTAGGACTTTACATTGGAGACACGGGTGACCAAATGGACAGACAGAAAGTTACCTTTACTTTTGCCCCTCAGGGCACTCCAAATAAGCCAGGGTGGTCTACACTTAGACTTTCTCTATACATTCATTAATACATATCACTAACTCAACCCCCGGGGCATCGCTCCCTGGAGTTTTTGTGTCCCTTCTCTTGCAGGTTTGCAGTATTACAGGATGGGTTTGGATCATGAACCGTGACAGAGCCTGTTGCCCTGGTCCATCTCGAAGCCCATCGTAAAGTCTTTGGAGTGACAGGGAAACTGTCTGACATCATCATGGATCCTTCATTTTCATGTAAGTCAACTTTGTCATTTATATTGTGTTTGCAGGAATTGCAGTGTGTTTTTTTTCTGCAAAAAGTTGATGTTTGATTGATTTGAACGCATTGTTTGAAGCATTGAACGTGGTTGTTATGGGGTTGTTTGTGAACGTGGTAGTTTTGGCTGTCGTTTGAGGTGGTGAAGGCGGTTGTGTTTGCGGTCGTTTGAGGTGGAGAACACCGTTGTTTTGCCGGTCGTTTGAGGTGGCGAAGGCGGTTGTGTTTACGGTCGTTTGAGGTGGCGAACGCGTTTTCTTTGGCGGTCGTTTGAGGTGGTGAACGTGGTGGTGTTGGCGGTCGTTTGAGGTGCTGAACGCAGTAGTGTTGGCGGTGTAGCATCCTGGCTTATTTTTAGTGCACTCAGGGGCAAAAGTGAGGGTACTTTTCTGTGTGTCCATTTGGGAACCCGCGTCTCCGATGTAAAGTCCTAGGATTGTACATTTGGAAAATTCAAGTTCCTAATGCTGAGTTAGTGATACACATTAATGAATGTATACATAGAGAGGAAGCCTAAGCCTATAGGAGCATAAACTAGAGGCTGGTCCAACGTCAGCCCGAGCTGAAGCTGCAAGGGGACGGACCAGCACGGTGCACGGTGTTCAACTTGTATTAACAGAGGTTTCTACATCAAATTGGCGCCAAAATTGCCTTCACCACCTCAGACCGCCAAAACAACCACGTTCACCACACCTCAGACCGCCAAAACCACCGCGTTGACCACCTCAAACGACCGCTGAGGTGGTCAACGTTGTGATTTTGGTGGTCTGAGGTGGTGAAGGCAGTTTTGGCGCTGGTTTGATGTGGAATCCTCTGTTAGTGCACAGTGTTCAACTTGTATTAACGCTGGTCTCTGTCCTCTTTGCAGCTTTAGCTCGGGCTGACCTTGGACCAGTCCCTTGTTTATGCTCTTATAGGCTTGGACTTCCTCTCTATGTATACATTCATTACTGCATATCACTTACTCCCCGTTAGGGACTTTAATTTTCCAAATGTACAATCTTAGGACTTTACATTAGAGACACGGGTGACCAAATGGACAGACAGAAAGTTACCTTTACTTTTGCCCCTGAGGGCACTCCAAACAAGCCAGGGTGGTCTACACTTAGACTTCCTCTATACATTCATTAATACATATCACTAACGCAACCCCCGGGGCATCGCTCCCCGGAGTTTTTGTGTCCCTTCTCTTGCAGGTTTGCAGTATTACAGGATGGGTTTGGATCATGAACCGTGACAGAGCCTGTTGCCTTGGTCCATCTCGAAGCCCATCGTAACGTCTTTGGAGTGACAGGGAAACTGTCTGACATCATCATGGATCCTTCATTTTCATGTAAGTCAACTTTGTCATTTGTATTGTCTTTGCAGGAATTGCAGTGTGTGTTTTCTCTGCAAAAAGTTGATGTTTGATTGATTTGAACGCATTGTTTGAAGCATTGAACGTGGTTGTTATGGGGTTGTTTGTGAACGTGGTAGTTTTGGCGGTCGTTTGAGGTGGCGAAGGCGGTTGTGTTTAAAGTCGTTTGAGGTGGCGAACGCGTTTTCTTTGGCGGTCGTTTGAGGTGGTGAACGTGGTGGTGTTGGCGGTCGTTTGAGGTGCTGAACGCGGTAGTGTTGGCGGTGTAGCATCCTGGCTTATTTTTAGTGCACTCAGGGGCAAAAGTGAGGGTACTTTTCTGTCTGTCCATTTGGGAACCCGCGTCTCCGATGTAAAGTCCTAGGATTTTACATTTGGAAAATTCAAGTCCCTAATGCTGAGTTAGTGATACACATTAATGAATGTATACATAGAGAGGAAGCCTAAGCCTATAGGAGCATAAACTAGAGTCCGGTCCAACGTCAGCCCGAGCTAAAGCTGCAAGGGGACGGACCAGCACGGTGCACGGTGTTCAACTTGTATTAACAGAGGTTTCTACATCAAATCGGCGCCAAAATTGCCTTCACCACCTCAGACCGCCAAAACAACCACGTTCACCACACCTCAGACCGCCAAAACCACTGCGTTGACCACCTCAAACGACCGCTGAGGTGGTCAACGTTGTGATTTTGGTGGTCTGAGGTGGTGAAGGCAGTTTTGGCGCTGGTTTGATGTGGAATCCTCTGTTAGTGCACAGTGTTCAACTTGTATTAACGCTGGTCTCTGTCCTCTTTGCAGCTTTAGCTCGGGCTGACCTTGGACCAGTCCCTTGTTTATGCTCTTATAGGCTTGGACTTCCTCTCTATGTATACATTCATTACTGCATATCACTTACTCCCCGTTAGGGACTTTAATTTTCCAAATGTACAATCTTAGGACTTTACATTGGAGACACGGGTGACCAAATGGACAGACAGAAAGTTACCTTTACTTTTGCCCCTGAGGGCACTCCAAATAAGCCAGGGTGGTCTACACTTAGACTTCCTCTATACATTCATTAATACTTATCACTAACTCAACCCCCGGGGCATCGCTCCCCGGAGTTTTTGTGTCCCTTCTCTTGCAGGTTTGCAGTATTACAGGATGGGTTTGGATCATGAACCGTGACAGAGCCTGTTGCCCTGGTCCATCTCGAAGCCCATCGTAACGTCTTTGGAGTGACAGGGAAACTGTCTGACATCATCATGGATCCTTCATTTTCATGTAAGTCAACTTTGTCATTTGTATTGTGTTTGCAGGAATTGCAGTGTGTTTTTTTTCTGCAAAAAGTTGATGTTTGATTGATTTGAACGCATTGTTTGAAGCATTGAACGTGGTTGTTATGGGGTTGTTTGTGAACGTGGTAGTTTTGGCTGTCGTTTGAGGTGGTGAAGGCGGTTGTGTTTGCGGTCGTTTGAGGTGGAGAACACCGTTGTTTTGCCGGTCGTTTGAGGTGGCGAAGGCGGTTGTGTTTACGGTCGTTTGAGGTGGCGAACGCGTTTTCTTTGGCGGTCGTTTGAGGTGGTGAACGTGGTGGTGTTGGCGGTCGTTTGAGGTGCTGAACGCAGTAGTGTTGGCGGTGTAGCATCCTGGCTTATTTTTAGTGCACTCAGGGGCAAAAGTGAGGGTACTTTTCTGTGTGTCCATTTGGGAACCCGCGTCTCCGATGTAAAGTCCTAGGATTGTACATTTGGAAAATTCAAGTTCCTAATGCTGAGTTAGTGATACACATTAATGAATGTATACATAGAGAGGAAGCCTAAGCCTATAGGAGCATAAACTAGAGGCTGGTCCAACGTCAGCCCGAGCTGAAGCTGCAAGGGGACGGACCAGCACGGTGCACGGTGTTCAACTTGTATTAACAGAGGTTTCTACATCAAATCGGCGCCAAAATTGCCTTCACCACCTCAGACCGCCAAAACAACCACGTTCACCACACCTCAGACCGCCAAAACCACCGCGTTGACCACCTCAAACGACCGCTGAGGTGGTCAACGTTGTGATTTTGGTGGTCTGAGGTGGTGAAGGCAGTTTTGGCGCTGGTTTGATGTGGAATCCTCTGTTAGTGCACAGTGTTCAACTTGTATTAACGCTGGTCTCTGTCCTCTTTGCAGCTTTAGCTCGGGCTGACCTTGGACCAGTCCCTTGTTTATGCTCTTATAGGCTTGGACTTCCTCTCTATGTATACATTCATTACTGCATATCACTTACTCCCCGTTAGGGACTTTAATTTTCCAAATGTACAATCTTAGGACTTTACATTAGAGACACGGGTGACCAAATGGACAGACAGAAAGTTACCTTTACTTTTGCCCCTGAGGGCACTCCAAATAAGCCAGGGTGGTCTACACTTAGACTTCCTCTATACATTCATTAATACATATCACTAACGCAACCCCCGGGGCATCGCTCCCCGGAGTTTTTGTGTCCCTTCTCTTGCAGGTTTGCAGTATTACAGGATGGGTTTGGATCATGAACCGTGACAGAGCCTGTTGCCTTGGTCCATCTCGAAGCCCATCGTAACGTCTTTGGAGTGACAGGGAAACTGTCTGACATCATCATGGATCCTTCATTTTCATGTAAGTCAACTTTGTCATTTGTATTGTCTTTGCAGGAATTGCAGTGTGTGTTTTCTCTGCAAAAAGTTGATGTTTGATTGATTTGAACGCATTGTTTGAAGCATTGAACGTGGTTGTTATGGGGTTGTTTGTGAACGTGGTAGTTTTGGCTGTCGTTTGAGGTGGTGAAGGCGGTTGTGTTTGCGGTCGTTTGAGGTGGAGAACACCGTTGTTTTGCCGGTCGTTTGAGGTGGCGAAGGCGGTTGTGTTTACGGTCGTTTGAGGTGGCGAACGCGTTTTCTTTGGCGGTCGTTTGAGGTGGTGAACGTGGTGGTGTTGGCGGTCGTTTGAGGTGCTGAACGCAGTAGTGTTGGCGGTGTAGCATCCTGGCTTATTTTTAGTGCACTCAGGGGCAAAAGTGAGGGTACTTTTCTGTGTGTCCATTTGGGAACCCGCGTCTCCGATGTAAAGTCCTAGGATTGTACATTTGGAAAATTCAAGTTCCTAATGCTGAGTTAGTGATACACATTAATGAATGTATACATAGAGAGGAAGCCTAAGCCTATAGGAGCATAAACTAGAGGCTGGTCCAACGTCAGCCCGAGCTGAAGCTGCAAGGGGACGGACCAGCACGGTGCACGGTGTTCAACTTGTATTAACAGAGGTTTCTACATCAAATTGGCGCCAAAATTGCCTTCACCACCTCAGACCGCCAAAACAACCACGTTCACCACACCTCAGACCGCCAAAACCACCGCGTTGACCACCTCAAACGACCGCTGAGGTGGTCAACGTTGTGATTTTGGTGGTCTGAGGTGGTGAAGGCAGTTTTGGCGCTGGTTTGATGTGGAATCCTCTGTTAGTGCACAGTGTTCAACTTGTATTAACGCTGGTCTCTGTCCTCTTTGCAGCTTTAGCTCGGGCTGACCTTGGACCAGTCCCTTGTTTATGCTCTTATAGGCTTGGACTTCCTCTCTATGTATACATTCATTACTGCATATCACTTACTCCCCGTTAGGGACTTTAATTTTCCAAATGTACAATCTTAGGACTTTACATTGGAGACACGGGTGACCAAATGGACAGACAGAAAGTTACCTTTACTTTTGCCCCTGAGGGCACTCCAAATAAGCCAGGGTGGTCTACACTTAGACTTCCTCTATACATTCATTAATACTTATCACTAACTCAACCCCCGGGGCATCGCTCCCCGGAGTTTTTGTGTCCCTTCTCTTGCAGGTTTGCAGTATTACAGGATGGGTTTGGATCATGAACCGTGACAGAGCCTGTTGCCCTGGTCCATCTCGAAGCCCATCGTAACGTCTTTGGAGTGACAGGGAAACTGTCTGACATCATCATGGATCCTTCATTTTCATGTAAGTCAACTTTGTCATTTGTATTGTGTTTGCAGGAATTGCAGTGTGTTTTTTTTCTGCAAAAAGTTGATGTTTGATTGATTTGAACGCATTGTTTGAAGCATTGAACATGGTTGTTATGGGGTTGTTTGTGAACGTGGTAGTTTTGGCTGTCGTTTGAGGTGGTGAAGGCGGTTGTGTTTGCGGTCGTTTGAGGTGGAGAACACCGTTGTTTTGCCGGTCGTTTGAGGTGGCGAAGGCGGTTGTGTTTACGGTCGTTTGAGGTGGCGAACGCGTTTTCTTTGGCGGTCGTTTGAGGTGGTGAACGTGGTGGTGTTGGCGGTCGTTTGAGGTGCTGAACGCGGTAGTGTTGGCGGTGTAGCATCCTGGCTTATTTTTAGTGCACTCAGGGGCAAAAGTGAGGGTACTTTTCTGTGTGTCCATTTGGGAACCCGCGTCTCCGATGTAAAGTCCTAGGATTGTACATTTGGAAAATTCAAGTTCTTAATGCTGAGTTAGTGATACACATTAATGAATGTATACATAGAGAGGAAGCCTAAGCCTATAGGAGCATAAACTAGAGGCTGGTCCAACGTCAGCCCGAGCTGAAGCTGCAAGGGGACGGACCAGCACGGTGCACGGTGTTCAACTTGTATTAACAGAGGTTTCTACATCAAATCGGCGCCAAAATTGCCTTCACCACCTCAGACCGCCAAAACAACCACGTTCACCACACCTCAGACCGCCAAAACCACCGCGTTGACCACCTCAAACGACCGCTGAGGTGGTCAACGTTGTGATTTTGGTGGTCTGAGGTGGTGAAGGCAGTTTTGGCGCTGGTTTGATGTGGAATCCTCTGTTAGTACACAGTGTTCAACTTGTATTAACGCTGGTCTCTGTCCTCTTTGCAGCTTTAGCTCGGGCTGACCTTGGACCAGTCCCTTGTTTATGCTCTTATAGGCTTGGACTTCCTCTCTATGTATACATTCATTACTGCATATCACTTACTCCCCGTTAGGGACTTTAATTTTCCAAATGTACAATCTTAGGACTTTACATTGGAGACACGGGTGACCAAATGGACAGACAGAAAGTTACCTTTACTTTTGCCCCTGAGGGCACTCCAAATAAGCCAGGGTGGTCTACACTTAGACTTCCTCTATACATTCATTAATACATATCACTAACGCAACCCCCGGGGCATCGCTCCCCGGAGTTTTTGTGTCCCTTCTCTTGCAGGTTTGCAGTATTACAGGATGGGTTTGGATCATGAACCGTGACAGAGCCTGTTGCCCTGGTCCATCTCAAAGCCCATCGTAACGTCTTTGGAGTGACAGGGAAACTGTCTGACATCATCATGGATCCTTCATTTTCATGTAAGTCAACTTTGTCATTTGTATTGTCTTTGCAGGAATTGCAGTGTGTTTTTTCTCTGCAAAAAGTTGATGTTTGATTGATTTGAACGCATTGTTTGAAGCATTGAACGTGGTTGTTATGGGGTTGTTTCTGAGCGTGGTAGTTTTGGCGGTCGTTTGAGGTGGCGAAGGCGGTTGTGTTTACGGTCGTTTGAGGTGGCGAACGCTTTTTCTTTGGCCGACGTTTGAGGTGGTGAACGTGGTGGTGTTGGCGGTCGTTTGAGGTGCTGAACGCGGTAGTGTTGGCGGTGTAGCATTCTGCCTTATTTTTAGTGCACTCAGGGGCAAAAGTGAGGGTACTTTTCTGTGTGTCCATTTGGGAACCCGCGTCTCCGATGTAAAGTCCTAGGATTGTACATTTGGAAAACTCAAGTCCCTAATGCTGAGTTAGTGATACACATAAATGAATGTATACATAGAGAGGAAGCCTAAGCCTATAGGAGCATAAACTAGAGGCTGGTCCAACGTCAGCCCGAGCTGAAGCTGCAAGGGGACGGACCAGCACGGTGCACGGTGTTCAAATTGTATTAACAGAGGTTTCTACATCAAATCGGTGCCAAAACTGCCTTCACCACCTCAGACCGCCAAAACAACCACGTTCACCACACCTCAGACCGCCAAAACCACCGCGTTGACCACCTCAAACGACCGCTGAGGTGGTCAACGTTGTGATTTTGGTGGTCTGAGGTGGTGAAGGCAGTTTTGGTGCTGGTTTGATGTGGAATCCTCTGTTAGTTCACAGTGTTCAACTTGTATTAACGCTGGTCTCTGTCCTCTTTGCAGCTTTAGCTCGGGCTGACCTTGGACCAGTCCCTTGTTTATGCTCTTATAGGCTTGGACTTTCTCTCTATGTATACATTCATTAATGCATATCACTTACTCCCCGTTAGGGACTTTAATTTTCCAAATGTACAATCTTAGGACTTTACATTAGAGACACGGGTGACCAAATGGACAGACAGAAAGTTACCTTTACTTTTGCCCCTGAGGGCACTCCAAATAAGCCAGGGTGGTCTACACTTAGACTTCCTCTATACATTCATTAATACATATCACTAACTCAACCCCCGGGGCACCGCTCCCCGGAGTTTTTGTGTCCCTTCTCTTGCAGGTTTGCAGTATTACAGGATGGGTTTGGATCATGAACCGTGACAGAGCCTGTTGCCCTGGTCCATCTCGAAGCCCATCGTAACGTCTTTGGAGTGACAGGGAAACTGTCTGACATCATCATGGATCCTTCATTTTCATGTAAGTCAACTTTGTCATTTGTATTGTCTTTGCAGGAATTGCAGTGTGTTTTTTCTCTGCAAAAAGTTGATGTTTGATTGATTTGAACGCATTGTTTGAAGCATTGAACGTGGTTGTTATGGGGTTGTTTGTGAACGTGGTAGTTTTGGCGGTCGTTTGAGGTGGCGAAGGCGGTTGTGTTTAAAGTCGTTTGAGGTGGCGAACGCGTTTTCTTTGGCGGTCGTTTGAAGTGGTGAACGTGGTGGTGTTGGCGGTCGTTTGAGGTGCTGAACGCGGTAGTGTTGGCGGTGTAGCATCCTGGCTTATTTTTAGTGCACTCAGGGGCAAAAGTGAGGGTACTTTTCTGTGTGTCCATTTGGGAACCCGCGTCTCCGATGTAAAGTCCTAGGATTGTACATTTGGAAAATTCAAGTTCCTAATGCTGAGTTAGTGATACACATTAATGAATGTATACATAGAGAGGAAGCCTAAGCCTATAGGAGCATAAACTAGAGGCTGGTCCAACGTCAGCCCGAGCTGAAGCTGCAAGGGGACGGACCAGCACGGTGCACGGTGTTCAACTTGTATTAACAGAGGTTTCTACATCAAATCGGCGCCAAAATTGCCTTCACCACCTCAGACCGCCAAAACAACCACGTTCACCACACCTCAGACCGCCAAAACCACCGCGTTGACCACCTCAAACGACCGCTGAGGTGGTCAACGTTGTGATTTTGGTGGTCTGAGGTGGTGAAGGCAGTTTTGGCGCTGCTTTGATGTGGAATCCTCTGTTAGTGCACAGTGTTCAACTTGTATTAACGCTGGTCTCTGTCCTCTTTGCAGCTTTAGCTTGGGCTGACCTTGGACCAGTCCCTTGTTTATGCTCTTATAGGCTTGGACTTCCTCTCTATGTATACATTCATTACTGCATATCACTTACTCCCCGTTATGGACTTTAATTTTCCAAATGTACAATCTTAGGACTTTACATTGGAGACACGGGTGACCAAATGGACAGACAGAAAGTTACCTTTACTTTTGCCCCTGAGGGCACTCCAAATAAGCCAGGGTGGTCTACACTTAGACTTCCTCTATACATTCATTAATACATATCACTAACTCAACCCCCGGGGCATCGCTCCCCGGAGTTTTTGTGTCCCTCCTCTTGCAGGTTTGCAGTACTACAGGATTGTTCTCTATCATGAACCGTGACTAGGCCTGTTGCCGTGGTCCTGCTCGAAGCCCATCAAGACCCAGAGATACTTGAACTCCTTCACTTGGGGTAAGGACTCATTCCTAACTTTTAGTGGACAGTCCATCGGTTTCCTGCTGAGAATTCAATTATACCTAATTAATTTATGAAAGAAAAAATATTACAAACAAACATCAATGTACACAATAAAAAAATACCCCTTCCTCCATCCTGCTCAATAACCCCACCCGGAATGATAAAACAGGTCTCGCTGTTTCCCTGGGGAGTCTTTACGGTGACGGAACCTGGGACCTATGACAGGAGAACAGGGAGGTGAGTTATGATAAGTACTGCAGGGATGATATGACAAATATATAACAGAAATGTATATTGCTTAGTCTAAACAGCTTATAAATTACTAGAATCGCTAATCACGCTTTTTTCACCCCCCTTAGGTTGGCGTGCAAATCCAGCCCTCCGTCAGCATTAAGGATTAATATATGTTTCTCATACTGACGTCAACCATTCAATAAACGGGTTTGAACGCCACACAAGCTCTTGTCATTTTTTGTAAATGAAATGCTTCCTGTGCAATGTTTTATTGTGGAACAAATGAATATGCTTCACTAAGAGTGAAACTATATAATACGTAATGGAGACCGTGATCTACAGCTGAGAGATCATCTCCATTACAACTGGACAAGCGCATATCTTCACAATACATTGACAGAGGGAGCTGATAAACGTTGCTATATACGCCATGATGTGTTGGTGTGAAGATTGAGACATTGGACAATGTCAAATATTTAAAACATCACAGGGATAACAAACTTGGAATGGGTAGGGCTAGGGAATCCTCCGGTTTTTGGACAAAATTAACATGGGATCACTCCGGTCAATGTACGTACTTCGTCTCACTGGAATATTAGGGTTAGGTTTTTGTAAGGGCCACCGGATCTCCCCATGTCGCCCGACGACTTCATGGTTATACAGAGATCCAAGGAAAGGCACGCGCACTACGAGGACGTGTCGGCTCATGCCCTAGCTTAGCATCATGACTGGGTCATAGGTGTGTAAAGTGTAGTAGACAGAGTAATTAAGCTTGAAGAACAGACACAAGGAAGGGTAGAGGGTGGTTACCCAACGAATGCCTTCCCCTTGCCGCTTTGGCGGTGTCTGCTTATGGCCCATTTCCTTACGTTGAACCTCGCCCAGAGCAGGGTCGAACAATAGGTCAGGAGGAAAAAGTGGGGAGGGGGGATGTGGTTTAGGTTTAGGCAAAGAGCCAAAGTGGTTGGGATTAGTGGTCAAACTGAGGGGAAGATAGTCTATGAATAATGTTGATTTTAGGATTAGGCATATAGGCCCGACTGGTTAAGTTTAGAGCTGGGACTAAGGGTAAGAGTGTACCTTAAGTTAATTTAAATTGTTGGAGTTGAGAGTAAAATAACCTTTTATGGAGAAGTAATTTAGGATTAGGCAAAAGGCCAGAGTGGTTAAGTTTAGAGCTGGGACTAAGGGTAAGAGTGTACCTTAAGTTAATTTAAATTGTTGGAGTTGAGAGTAAAATAACCTTTTATGGAGAAGTAATTTAGGATTAGGCAAAAGGCCAGAGTGGTGCATATACCTCTCCTGTCAGCCAGTCCTCCATTTGTGGTCTCCTGTCTCCATCTAGTGGCGGCAGCTGGTAGTGCAAGTGCACCTCTTTTTCATTTGGGAAAAGAGGTTATGGTGACAGATAGTCAGTAGTTGTTTGTTCTCAAAAAAAGAGGTTTTTTGGGGAACAAACTAGTCCTTTATACTTGTTTTGAACACATCCTCAGTGATGGACCCAGAGATCATTGAGTGTTTCGGCCATTATCACCAGACACTCTCAAACCAGGGTGGCCCCAGCCGGGGATGATCAAGTCCCCGGTGTTGTGTTATTTTCTAAACGGTCCCAACTTGGGGAAAAGGACAGGTAGGTAGGTCAGGTCAGTGAGCTTTGAGGTGGGTACACATAGAGGGAGAGAGAGAGAGAGAGAGAGACACACAGACACCAATAGTTAAAACAGGACCTGTCAACAATGGGGGAAACCGGATTAAATCAATTATGAACAGCCATGGGGTGCTGTCTAATCAAAGATAAATCCACCTCCCTTTATCCACCTGAGAGGCCTGAACTTAACTTTAAATCTAATTGAAATAGCTAACACAGAGGGACACACAGACACAAGTAGTTAAAACAGGACCTGTCAAAAATGGAGGAAACCGGATTAAATCAATTATGAACAGCCATGGGGTGCTGTCTAATCAAAGATAAATCCACCTCCCTTTTACCCACCTGAGAGGCCTGAATTTCACTTTAAATCTAATTGAAAAAGCTCAAATATACACAAACACACCCACACACTCACAGCCCAATAGTGTTAAACTCTAAATCTAATTGAAAATAGAATGGTTCTCATTTCCAGAGAGAATTAGTAAAGATGATTAGAGTCAGCCATCTTGTGAAATGTATATTGAAATTATTTATTTATGTAAGTATTTAAAAATTATTCTTCTATAAATGGACCCTGATATCTGGTCTCTAACATGTTAATAATCACACGTACTCACTCTCGACGTTGAAAGACCAGTATTTCATGTGGATGTCAGAGGATTTTAGTAGAATCTTAACACACATGCTCTCTCAGCTGCCGCCACATGTAGTCACCAGCCCGGAAGTGGTAATGCCGCCAGTCGGAAGTGACGTTAGATCCGGCGGAATTAAAGGTAACATGACCCTTAGCACTCATAGTGGTTACTCCATGAACTGCAAGGCAATTATAATATTGCCGCCAACCGGAAGTGACGTTAGATCCGGCGGAATTAAAGGTAACATGACCCTTAGCACTCATAGTGGTTACTCCATGAACTGCAAGTCAATTATAATATACAGTGTATTATAATAAAAAATCATTATAAATCCGTTCATAGACTTATATTAAAAATATTTTTTATATATCTATAATATTTTATTTTTAAACTCATTGTACCCAAAATGTATTTATCTATTTAAGAGTAAAGTTAGAGTGGTATATATTAAATTAAATCCAGATATCATTTCTATTGTGTTCTCAACCCCTTTCCTATTTTAAGAGTGAATATAAGCGGATGTTTAAACGCCTTCACTCAGTAGAATTGGTCAGTTGACCTCTTCTACTCTCAGTCTAACCACAAAGTTTCGCGGTCCGACTAAGGGCAAAGTTAAAAAGGTACACTCATAAGTAATTAAGGTATAATCTAAAGATAATACTGTGCCTTATTATTTTGTCCTATTTGGTCAGAAATCATTCCCATCCTTCGGTAAGTGAGCTAGGTTACCCTGGTGGTTCACCCTAGCTCTTCAATGATATATTTCATTGTATGGGAATGTTCTGAAAGATGCCCTCAGACAACAGAGACGAACTCTTCGCGGCAGCATAACTGACCCCGGCCTGAGACTCATAAGTGGAGTCATTAATTAATTAGATTTTGAAAGTAAAAATGTTGGATTATTTTGTTATTATCCTATTAGCAGTCCTTCCCAATCTGAGATGTGTCAGCTAGGTGGATTTTCTACCATTGTTCTTACTACACTAGCTATGAATGACAATCTCAGTTGTTCAGGAGTATTTTAAAAGAGGGGGCTTCATGACAGTAGACCACTAATCACTAAATAATTGATTGATATGTGGTGGGAAAGAAAACGAGCGACTCAGCCAATCATACTAAGTTTCGGAGCACGTCCCCCGTATCTCCAGGTTCTGGCTAGGGTTAGGTTTTTGTAAGGACCACCGGATCTCCCCATGTCGCCCGACGACTTCATGGTTATACAGAGATCCAAGGAGAGGCACGCGCACTAGAGACGTGTCGGCTCATGCCCTAGCTTAGCATCATGACTGGGTCATAAGTGTGTCAAGTGTAGTAGACAGAGTAATTAAGCTTGAAGAACAGACACAAGGAAGGGTAGAGGGTGGTTACCAACGAATGCCTTCCCCTTGCCGCTTTGGCGGTGTCTGCTTATGGCCCATTTCCTTACGTCCAGTCTCGCCCAGAGCAGGGTCGAACAATAGGTCAGGAGGAAAAAGTGGGGAGGGGGGATGTGGTTTAGGTTTAGGCAAAGGGCCAGAGTGGTTGGGATTAGTGGTCAAACTGAGGGGAAGATAGTCTATGAATAATATTGATTTTAGGATTAGGCATATAGGCCCGACTGGTTAAGTTTAGAGCTGGGACTAAGGGTAAGAGTGTACCTTAAGTTAATTTAAATTGTTGGAGTTGAGAGTAAAATAACCTTTTATGGAGAAGTAATTTAGGATTAGGCAAAAGGCCAGAGTGGTGCATATACCTCTCCTGTCAGCCAGTCCTCCATTTGTGGTCTCCTGTCTCCATCTAGTGGCGGCAGCTGGTAGTGCAAGTGCACCTCCTTTTCATTTGGGAAAAGAGGTTATGGTGACAGATAGTCAGTAGTTGTTTGTTCTCAAAAAAAGAGGTTTTTTGGGGAACAAACTAGTCCTTTATATTTGTTTTGAACACATCCTCAGTGATGGACCCAGAGATCATCGAGTGTTTCGGCCATTATCACCAGACACTCTCAAACCAGGGTGGCCCCAGCCGGGGATGATCAAGTCCCCGGTGTTGTGTTATTTTCTAAACGGTCCCAACTTGGGGAAAAGGACAGGTAGGTAGGTCAGGTCAGTGAGCTTTGAGGTGGGTACACATAGAGAGAGAGAGAGAGAGAGAGAGAGAGAGACACACAGACACCAATAGTTAAAACAGGACCTGTCAACAATGGGGGAAACCGGATTAAATCAATTATGAACAGCCATGGGGTGCTGTCTAATCAAAGGCAAATCCACCTCCCTTTATCCACCTGAGAGGCCTGAACTTAACTTTAAATCTAATTGAAATAGCTAACACAGAGGGACACACAGACACAAATAGCCAAAACAGGACCTGTCAAAAATGGAGGAAACCGGATTAAATCAATTATGAACAGCCATGGGGTGCTGTCTAATCAAAGATAAATCCACCCTCCTTATATCCACCTGAGAGGCCTGAATTAAACTTTAAATCTAATTGAAAAAGCTCAAATATACACAAACACACCCACACACTCACAGCCCAATAGTGTTAAACTTTAAATCTAATTGAAAATAGAATGGTTCTCATTTCCAGAGAGAATTAGTAAAGATGATTAGAGTCAGCCATCTTGTGAAGTGTATATTGAAATTATTTATTTATGTAAGTATTTAAAATTTATTTTTACACAAATGGACCCTGATATCTGGTCTCTAACATGTTAATAATCACACGTACTCACTCTCGATGTTGAAAGACCAGTATTTCATGTGGATGTCAGAGGATTTTAGTAGAATCTTAATACACATGCTCTCTCAGCCGCCGCCACATGTAATTACTAGCCCGGAAGTGGTATTGCCGCCCACCGGAAGTGACGTTAGATCCGGCGGAATTAAAGGTAACATGACCCTTAGCACTCATAGTGGTTACTCCATGAACTGCAAGGCAATTATAATATTGCCGCCAACCGGAAGTGACGTTAGATCCGGCGGAATTAAAGGTAACATGACCCTTAGCACTCATAGTGGTTACTCCATGAACTGCAAGTCAATTATAATATACAGTGTATTATAATAAAAAATCATTATAAATCCGTTCATAGACTTATATTAAAAATATTTTTTATATATCTATAATATTTTATTTTTAAACTCATTGTACCCAAAATGTATTTATCTATTTAAGAGTAAAGTTAGAGTGGTATATATTAAATTAAATCCAGATATCATTTCTATTGTGTTCTCAACCCCTTTCCTATTTTAAGAGTGAATATAAGCGGATGTTTAAACGCCTTCACTCAGTAGAATTGGTCAGTTGACCTCTTCTACTCTCAGTCTAACCACAAAGTTTCGCGGTCCGACTAAGGGCAAAGTTAAAAAGGTACACTCATAAGTAATTAAGGTATAATCTAAAGATAATACTGTGCCTTATTATTTTGTCCTATTTGGTCAGAAATCATTCCCATCCTTCGGTAAGTGAGCTAGGTTACCCTGGTGGTTCACCCTAGCTCTTCAATGATATATTTCATTGTATGGGAATGTTCTGAAAGATGCCCTCAGACAACAGAGACGAACTCTTCGCGGCAGCATAACTGACCCCGGCCTGAGACTCATAAGTGGAGTCATTAATTAATTAGATTTTGAAAGTAAAAATGTTGGATTATTTTGTTATTATCCTATTAGCAGTCCTTCCCAATCTGAGATGTGTCAGCTAGGTGGATTTTCTACCATTGTTCTTACTACACTAGCTATGAATGACAATCTCAGTTGTTCAGGAGTATTTTAAAAGAGGGGGCTTCATGACAGTAGACCACTAATCACTAAATAATTGATTGATATGTGGTGGGAAAGAAAACGAGCGACTCAGCCAATCATACTAAGTTTCGGAGCACGTCCCCCGTATCTCCAGGTTCTGGCTAGGGTTAGGTTTTTGTAAGGACCACCGGATCTCCCCATGTCGCCCGACGACTTCATGGTTATACAGAGATCCAAGGAGAGGCACGCGCACTAGAGACGTGTCGGCTCATGCCCTAGCTTAGCATCATGACTGGGTCATAAGTGTGTCAAGTGTAGTAGACAGAGTAATTAAGCTTGAAGAACAGACACAAGGAAGGGTAGAGGGTGGTTACCAACGAATGCCTTCCCCTTGCCGCTTTGGCGGTGTCTGCTTATGGCCCATTTCCTTACGTCCAGTCTCGCCCAGAGCAGGGTCGAACAATAGGTCAGGAGGAAAAAGTGGGGAGGGGGGATGTGGTTTAGGTTTAGGCAAAGGGCCAGAGTGGTTGGGATTAGTGGTCAAACTGAGGGGAAGATAGTCTATGAATAATATTGATTTTAGGATTAGGCATATAGGCCCGACTGGTTAAGTTTAGAGCTGGGACTAAGGGTAAGAGTGTACCTTAAGTTAATTTAAATTGTTGGAGTTGAGAGTAAAATAACCTTTTATGGAGAAGTAATTTAGGATTAGGCAAAAGGCCAGAGTGGTGCATATACCTCTCCTGTCAGCCAGTCCTCCATTTGTGGTCTCCTGTCTCCATCTAGTGGCGGCAGCTGGTAGTGCAAGTGCACCTCCTTTTCATTTGGGAAAAGAGGTTATGGTGACAGATAGTCAGTAGTTGTTTGTTCTCAAAAAAAGAGGTTTTTTGGGGAACAAACTAGTCCTTTATATTTGTTTTGAACACATCCTCAGTGATGGACCCAGAGATCATCGAGTGTTTCGGCCATTATCACCAGACACTCTCAAACCAGGGTGGCCCCAGCCGGGGATGATCAAGTCCCCGGTGTTGTGTTATTTTCTAAACGGTCCCAACTTGGGGAAAAGGACAGGTAGGTAGGTCAGGTCAGTGAGCTTTGAGGTGGGTACACATAGAGAGAGAGAGAGAGAGAGAGAGAGAGAGACACACAGACACCAATAGTTAAAACAGGACCTGTCAACAATGGGGGAAACCGGATTAAATCAATTATGAACAGCCATGGGGTGCTGTCTAATCAAAGATAAATCCACCCTCCTTATATCCACCTGAGAGGCCTGAATTAAACTTTAAATCTAATTGAAAAAGCTCAAATATACACAAACACACCCACACACTCACAGCCCAATAGTGTTAAACTTTAAATCTAATTGAAAATAGAATGGTTCTCATTTCCAGAGAGAATTAGTAAAGATGATTAGAGTCAGCCATCTTGTGAAGTGTATATTGAAATTATTTATTTATGTAAGTATTTAAAATTTATTTTTACACAAATGGACCCTGATATCTGGTCTCTAACATGTTAATAATCACACGTACTCACTCTCGATGTTGAAAGACCAGTATTTCATGTGGATGTCAGAGGATTTTAGTAGAATCTTAATACACATGCTCTCTCAGCCGCCGCCACATGTAATTACTAGCCCGGAAGTGGTATTGCCGCCCACCGGAAGTGACGTTAGATCCGGCGGAATTAAAGGTAACATGACCCTTAGCACTCATAGTGGTTACTCCATGAACTGCAAGGCAATTATAATATTGCCGCCAACCGGAAGTGACGTTAGATCCGGCGGAATTAAAGGTAACATGACCCTTAGCACTCATAGTGGTTACTCCATGAACTGCAAGTCAATTATAATATACAGTGTATTATAATAAAAAATCATTATAAATCCGTTCATAGACTTATATTAAAAATATTTTTTATATATCTATAATATTTTATTTTTAAACTCATTGTACCCAAAATGTATTTATCTATTTAAGAGTAAAGTTAGAGTGGTATATATTAAATTAAATCCAGATATCATTTCTATTGTGTTCTCAACCCCTTTCCTATTTTAAGAGTGAATATAAGCGGATGTTTAAACGCCTTCACTCAGTAGAATTGGTCAGTTGACCTCTTCTACTCTCAGTCTAACCACAAAGTTTCGCGGTCCGACTAAGGGCAAAGTTAAAAAGGTACACTCATAAGTAATTAAGGTATAATCTAAAGATAATACTGTGCCTTATTATTTTGTCCTATTTGGTCAGAAATCATTCCCATCCTTCGGTAAGTGAGCTAGGTTACCCTGGTGGTTCACCCTAGCTCTTCAATGATATATTTCATTGTATGGGAATGTTCTGAAAGATGCCCTCAGACAACAGAGACGAACTCTTCGCGGCAGCATAACTGACCCCGGCCTGAGACTCATAAGTGGAGTCATTAATTAATTAGATTTTGAAAGTAAAAATGTTGGATTATTTTGTTATTATCCTATTAGCAGTCCTTCCCAATCTGAGATGTGTCAGCTAGGTGGATTTTCTACCATTGTTCTTACTACACTAGCTATGAATGACAATCTCAGTTGTTCAGGAGTATTTTAAAAGAGGGGGCTTCATGACAGTAGACCACTAATCACTAAATAATTGATTGATATGTGGTGGGAAAGAAAACGAGCGACTCAGCCAATCATACTAAGTTTCGGAGCACGTCCCCCGTATCTCCAGGTTCTGGCTAGGGTTAGGTTTTTGTAAGGACCACCGGATCTCCCCATGTCGCCCGACGACTTCATGGTTATACAGAGATCCAAGGAGAGGCACGCGCACTAGAGACGTGTCGGCTCATGCCCTAGCTTAGCATCATGACTGGGTCATAAGTGTGTCAAGTGTAGTAGACAGAGTAATTAAGCTTGAAGAACAGACACAAGGAAGGGTAGAGGGTGGTTACCAACGAATGCCTTCCCCTTGCCGCTTTGGCGGTGTCTGCTTATGGCCCATTTCCTTACGTCCAGTCTCGCCCAGAGCAGGGTCGAACAATAGGTCAGGAGGAAAAAGTGGGGAGGGGGGATGTGGTTTAGGTTTAGGCAAAGGGCCAGAGTGGTTGGGATTAGTGGTCAAACTGAGGGGAAGATAGTCTATGAATAATATTGATTTTAGGATTAGGCATATAGGCCCGACTGGTTAAGTTTAGAGCTGGGACTAAGGGTAAGAGTGTACCTTAAGTTAATTTAAATTGTTGGAGTTGAGAGTAAAATAACCTTTTATGGAGAAGTAATTTAGGATTAGGCAAAAGGCCAGAGTGGTGCATATACCTCTCCTGTCAGCCAGTCCTCCATTTGTGGTCTCCTGTCTCCATCTAGTGGCGGCAGCTGGTAGTGCAAGTGCACCTCCTTTTCATTTGGGAAAAGAGGTTATGGTGACAGATAGTCAGTAGTTGTTTGTTCTCAAAAAAAGAGGTTTTTTGGGGAACAAACTAGTCCTTTATATTTGTTTTGAACACATCCTCAGTGATGGACCCAGAGATCATCGAGTGTTTCGGCCATTATCACCAGACACTCTCAAACCAGGGTGGCCCCAGCCGGGGATGATCAAGTCCCCGGTGTTGTGTTATTTTCTAAACGGTCCCAACTTGGGGAAAAGGACAGGTAGGTAGGTCAGGTCAGTGAGCTTTGAGGTGGGTACACATAGAGAGAGAGAGAGAGAGAGAGAGAGAGAGACACACAGACACCAATAGTTAAACCAGGACCTGTCAACAATGGGGGAAACCGGATTAAATCAATTATGAACAGCCATGGGGTGCTGTCTAATCAAAGGCAAATCCACCTCCCTTTATCCACCTGAGAGGCCTGAACTTAACTTTAAATCTAATTGAAATAGCTAACACAGAGGGACACACAGACACAAATAGCCAAAACAGGACCTGTCAAAAATGGAGGAAACCGGATTAAATCAATTATGAACAGCCATGGGGTGCTGTCTAATCAAAGATAAATCCACCCTCCTTTTATCCACCTGAGAGGCCTGAATTAAACTTTAAATCTAATTGAAAAAGCTAAGGTATATGTACCTGGTCTTTGTATTTGGGAACCTAAATTAGAGATCAGATGAAGGTAAGGTCTATTGATGTCACTAGAATTATTGGGATTAATACAAGAGGGATTAATAGAATAAAATACCATATAATTTAAATAAATTAAATGATCCGAAAAAAATCTTTATTTGCATGTTGTGGCTATCATTACCAGCAACTAGAGTGGTTTGTAAAATGACTGTAGCAGTCAGTTCCCCATTAGTGGTCTCCTGTCTCCATCTAGTGGCGGCAGAGGGTAGTGCGAGTCTCCTTATCTCACATGGTCTGTTTATTAGAAACAATGATTATTATTCTTGTAAAGGATGCCAGAGGAATTGAAATAAACCCCGAATGAGAAGAGTACTGTATTTTTAGTGGTTAACAATAGACAAATAGTTAATTGATCAGAGAAAACACCAAAATTGAGTAAAATTACTCCGTTTTGTAATCTGAAAAAGGATTATTTGAGGATAAAGTTACAAATGTTTATCATTCCTCTGAAAACAGAGAGAACCATATGCTGGACGAGAGTTATTGGAACGCTATATTGATCTATGGTCAGTAATTGTTTGTCCTCCAAAATAATAAAAATAATTCTTTTGGGGGGACAAAGAGTCCTTTGTGGTTGTTGTTTGGAACACATTCCTCAGTAGTGGACCTAGAGATCACTGGACGTTTCGGCCATTGTCACTAGACGCCCTCAATCTAGGGTGGCCCGCCGGGGTCGATCAGGTCCCCGGTGTTGTGTTGTTTTCTAAACGCTCCCAACTAGGGGAAAAGGACTGGTAGGTAGGTCGGGTCAGTAAGCTAAGAGGCGAGGAGAGACCGGGTCGAAAGACCAGAGTAAAGTCAATATGACCGCTGTATTTTTGGGAGAGTGAACCGCATTATTAAGCTAAATCCATGATGTTGGAAAACCTGCATCAAACGGATTTAGTCATGGAAAAAGCAGAGATATTGTGTGTTTAAAACACTGAATAATGCTTTAAATATATGTATCAAACGGATTTGATCCTGGAAGAGGCAGAGGAATTGTGTGTTTAAAACACTAATTAAATGATGCTTAAAAGACCTGCATCAAACGGATTTAGTCCTGGAAAAAGCAGAGATATTGTGTGTTTAAAACACTAATTAAATGATGCTTAAAATACCTGCATCTAACGGATTTAGTCATGGAAAAGGCAGAGATATTGTGTGTTTAAAACACTGAATAAATAATGCTTTAAATCTATACATCAAACGGATTTAATCCTGGAAAAGGCAGAGGAATTGTGTGTTTAAAACACTAATTAAATGATGCCAAAATACCTGCATCAAACGGATTGAGTCATGGAACAGGCAGAGTTATTATTTGTTTATAACACTCAATAAATGATGCTTAAAATACCTGCATCAAACGGATTTAGTCATGGAAAAGGCAGAGAAATTGTGTGTTTATAACACTAAATGAATAATGCTTTAAATATATATATGAAACGGATTTAATCCTGGAAAAGGCAGAGGAATTGTGTGTTTAAAACACTAATTAAATGATGCTAAAAATACCTGCATCAAACGGATTTAGTCATGGAAAAGGCAGAGATATTGTGTGTTTATAACCCTAAATAAATAATGCTTTAAATATATACATCAAACGGATTTAATCCTGGAAAAGGCAGAGAAATTGTGTGTTTAAAACACTAATTCAATGATGCTTAAAATACCTGCATCAAACGGATTCAATCCTGGAAAAGGAATGAAGACCTGGTCAAAGTTAAAAACATGTGCGCTCGGCCGCCATTTTGTGTCCCCTTTAATAGCGTGAGCGGAGCCTTATGCAGCCCCTCCGGGGTAATTTATCCTCCGATTTAGGGTTTTGGTACATTAATAATAATATATCAAGAATGGGCTGTATTGGCTTTTAATATTGGATAGCCTCTAATTAAAAATAAATTGGAAAAAGGTGATCGCGTTTGAGGGGGAGCCGGTTCCACTCCGCCGTTAATTATAACGGAATCATTACTGTATTGTTAAAACATGCTAACCCCATAGTGTGTCTAAGTATAAGGTCTATAACATATTATCAATAAAATACAGAAGAGTAGACCCCGATTGATCGGCTTAAAATGTACATTTGAATCAATTTATAAATTATTTTACTCCCGTCAGGGATCATCTAGCGCTAGCCCGCTTGCGGTCCCCGCAAAAGGGTCTGAATATAATAACTGTAATGTGTTGGTAATTAAACGTTATTCGTCCCGACGTGATTTATGACGTTTTAATGCAGAATAAAGAAATGATGACCTTGTCCCAGTCTACCTCGTGTGCGGTCGGCCGCCATTTTGTGGCTGCGTAATGGGTGCGGCCGGAATATTTTCCAGCACCTCCGGGGGTCATAAATCCTCGGATTTAAAGTTTTGGTGCCATATTAATAATATCTTAATAATGGAATTTATTGGCTTTTAATATTGAATGGTCTCTTATTGAAGATAGATTTGAAAAAATGTGACCGCGTTATGTGGGAGTCTGGTTCCACTCCGCCGTTAATTGTATAACGGAATAATTTATGAATTGTTAAAACAAGCTATCCCCACAGTGTGTCAAAATATAAGGTCTAAAACATGTTATCAACAGAATACAGAAGAATAGACTCTGATTGATCGGTTTAATCTGTACCTTTGAATCAATTTAAATAATTATTTTTCACCCGTCAGGGGAAACCTACCTTGTGGCTCGCTTGGGGTCGTAAGAGAGAGAGTGTGATCCCGCCCTGAGCCAATTTATAAGTCTCCCTATGCCTTGTGGGTAATGGAATACCGTGTTCTGGTTGGTTGGTTTTTTCTAGGGGCGGGTCAAAGAAAATCGTCATCGCTCTTTAGCATTAGTATTATTGTTATTGTTTTTATTTATATTATTGTTATTATTATTATTATAATTATAATTATTATTATTATTATTATTATTTCTATTATTATTATTATTATTATTTGTTTTTGACACGCGTTTCCAGTGGTACCATAAGTTTAGCATGTACTAATGGTATCTAAACCAGGTCCGGGGTCATGGTTCATAAATCCTGAGCCCATGACGACCTGTGTTAGCATTTTTATTAGCTCAGTGGTATCACAGTAAAGGTTGTTATCTAACCCTTTTTGAGGGAAATAGACATTTCACCGTCTTTAATTGTATTGTTTGTGTCCATATAAGTGGAATGAAACGGTACCATTTTAAATGAATAAATATTATAGATTATAGATTCTACCATTAATAAAATTGGTTAGTCAAGCGCTTGTTTTAGAATCAGGTTTAGGGTTCCGATTTAAAGGGTAAGATTATAAATTAGGGTTTAGGGTTAGAAATATGACCCCAAATGGTTGAAATTAGGGTTCAGATTATAGGGTGAGATTATAAATTAGGGTTAGGGTTAGACATCTGACCTCAAATGGTTAAGATTAGGGTTCAGGTTAAAGGGTAAGATTATAAATTAGGGTTAGGGTTAGACATCTGACCCCAAATGGTTAAGATGAGGGTTCAGATTAACGGGTAAGATTATAAATTAGGGTTAAGGTTAGGCTTGTGACCCCAAATGGTTAAGATTAGGGTTCAGATTAAAGGGTGAGATTATAAATTAGGGTTAAGGTTAGGCTTGTGACCCCAAATGGTTAAGATTAGGGTTTAGATGGAAGGGTAAGATTATAAATTAGGGTTAAGGTTAGACATCTGTTCCCAAATGGTTAAGATTAGGGTTCAGATTGACCGGTAAGATAATAAATTAGGGTTAAGGTTAGGCTTGTGACCCCAAATGGTTAAGATTAGGGTTTAGATGGAAGGGTAAGATTATAAATTAGGGTTAAGGTTAGGCTTGTGACCCAAAATGGTTAAGATTAGAGTTCAGATTAACGGGTAAGATTATAAATTAGGGTTAAGGTTAGGCTTGTGACCCCAAATGGTTAAGATTAGGGTTTAGATTAAGGGTAGGATTATAAATTAGGGTTAAAGTTAGGCTTGTGACCCCAAATGGTTAAGATTAGGGTTTAGATTAAGGGTAGGATTTATAAATTAGGGTTTAAGGTTAGGCTTGTGACCCCAAATGGTTAAGATTAGGGTTTAGATTAAGGGTAGGATTATAGATTAGGGTTAAGGTTAGGTTTGTGACCCCAAATGGTTAAGATTAGGGTTTAGATTAAGGGTAGGATTATAAATAAGGGTTAAGGTTAGGATTGTGACCCCAAATGGTTAAGATTAGGGTTTAGATTAAGGGTAGGATTATAAATTAGGGTTAAGGTTAGGCTTGTGACCCCCAATGGTTAAGATTAGGGTTTAGATGGAAGGGTAAGGTTATAAATTAGGGTTAAGGTTAGACATCTGTTCCCAAATGGTTAAGATTAGGGTTCAGATTAACGGGTAAGATTATAAATTAGGGTTAAGGTTAGGCTTGTGACCCCAAATGGTTAAGATTAGGGTTCAGATTAAAGGGTGAGATTAAAAATTAGGGTTAAGGTTAGGCATCTGTTCCCAAATGGTTAAGATTAGGGTTCAGATTAAGGGTAGGATTATAAATTAGGGTTAAGGTTAGGCTTGTGACCCCAAATGGTTAAGATTAGGGTTTAGATGGAAGGGTAAGATTATAAATTAGGGTTAAGGTTAGACATCTGTTCCCAAATGGTAAGATTAGGGTTCAGATTAACGGGTAAGATTATAAATTAGGGTTAAGGTTAGACTTGTGTCCCCAAATGGTTAAGATTAGGGTTTAGATTAAGGGTAGGATTATAAATTAGGGTTAAGGTTAGGCTTGTGACCCCAAATGGTTAAGATTAGGGTTTAGATTAAGGGTGGGATTATAAATTAGGGTTAAGGTTAGGCTTGTGACCCCAAATGGTTAAGATTTAGGGTTTAGATAAAGGGTAGGATTATAAATTAGGGTTCAGGTTAGGCTTGTGACCCCAAATGGTTAAGATTAGGGTTTAGATGGAAGGGTAAGATTATAAATTAGGGTTAATGTTAGACATCTGTTCCCAAATGGTTAAGATTAGGGTTCAGATTAACGGGTAAGATTATAAATTAGGGTTAAGGTTAGGCTTGTGACCCCAAATGGTTAAGATTAGGGTTTAGATTAAGGGTAGGATTATAAATTAGGGTTAAGGTTAGGCTTGTGACCCCAAATGGTTAAGATTAGGGTTTAGATTAAGGGTAGGATTATAAATTAGGGTTAAGGTTAGGCTTGTGACCCCAAATGGTTAAGATTAGGCTTTAGATTAAGGGTAGGATTATAAATTAGGGTTAAGGTTAGGCTTGTGACCCAAAATGGTTAAGATTAGAGTTCAGATTAACGGGTAAGATTATAAATTAGGGTTAAGGTTAGGCTTGTGACCCCAAATGGTTAAGATTAGGGTTTAGATTAAGGGTAGGATTATAAATTAGGGTTAAAGTTAGGCTTGTGACCCCAAATGGTTAAGATTAGGGTTTAGATTAAGGGTAGGATTTATAAATTAGGGTTTAAGGTTAGGCTTGTGACCCCAAATGGTTAAGATTAGGGTTTAGATTAAGGGTAGGATTATAGATTAGGGTTAAGGTTAGGTTTGTGACCCCAAATGGTTAAGATTAGGGTTTAGATTAAGGGTAGGATTATAAATAAGGGTTAAGGTTAGGCTTGTGACCCCAAATGGTTAAGATTAGGTTTTAGATTAAGGGTAGGATTATAAATTAGGGTTAAGGTTAGGCTTGTGACCCCAAATGGTTAAGATTAGGGTTTAGATGGAAGGGTAAGATTATAAATTAGGGTTAAGGTTAGACATCTGTTCCCAAATGGTAAGATTAGGGTTCAGATTAACGGGTAAGATTATAAATTAGGGTTAAGGTTAGACTTGTGTCCCCAAATGGTTAAGATTAGGGTTTAGATTAAGGGTAGGATTATAAATTAGGGTTAAGGTTAGGCTTGTGACCCCAAATGGTTAAGATTAGGGTTTAGATAAAGGGTAGGATTATAAATTAGGGTTCAGGTTAGGCTTGTGACCCCAAATGGTTAAGATTAGGGTTTAGATGGAAGGGTAAGATTATAAATTAGGGTTAATGTTAGACATCTGTTCCCAAATGGTTAAGATTAGGGTTCAGATTAACGGGTAAGATTATAAATTAGGGTTAAGGTTAGGCTTGTGACCCCAAATGGTTAAGATTAGGGTTTAGATTAAGGGTAGGATTATAAATTAGGGTTAAGGTTAGGCTTGTGACCCCAAATGGTTAAGATTAGGGTTTAGATTAAGGGTAGGATTATAAATTAGGGTTAAGGTTAGGCTTGTGACCCCAAATGGTTAAGATTAGGGTTTAGATTAAGGGTAGGATTATAAATTAGGGTTAAGGTTAGGCTTGTGACCCCAAATGGTTAAGATTAGGGTTTAGATTAAGGGTAGGATTTATAAATTAGGGTTAAGGTTAGGCTTGTGACCCCAAATGGTTAAGATTAGGGTTCCTATTAAAGGGTAAGATATAAATTAGGGTTAGGGTTAGACATCTGACCCCCCATGGTGGAGATTAGGGTTCAGATTAAAGGGTAAGATTATAAATTAGGGTTAAGGTTAGGCTTGTGACCCCAAATGGTTAAGATTAGGGTTTAGATTAAGGGTAGGATTATAAATTAGGGTTAAGGTTAGGCTTGTGACCCCAAATGGTTAAGATTAGGGTTTAGATTAAGGGTAGGATTATAAATTAGGGTTAAGGTTAGGCTTGTGACCCCAAATGGTAAGATTAGGGTTTAGATTAAAGGGTGAGATTATAAATTAGGGTTAAGGTTAGACATCTGTTCCCAAATGGTTAAGGTTAGGGTTCAGGTTAAGGGTAGGATTATAAATTAGGGTTAAGGTTAGGCTTGTGACCCCAAATGGTTAAGATTAGGGTTTAGATTAAGGGTAGGATTATAAATTAGGGTTAAGGTTAGGCTTGTGACCCCAAATGGTTAAGATTAGGGTTTAGATTAAGGGTAGGATTATAAATTAGGGTTAAGGTTAGGCTTGTGACCCCAAATGGTAAGATTAGGGTTTAGATTAAGGGTAGGATTATAAACTAGGGTTAAGGTTACGCTTGTGTCCCCAAATGGTTAAGATTAGGGTTCAGATTAAAGGGTGAGATTATAAATTAGGGTTAAGGTTAGACATCTGTTCCCAAATGGTTAAGATTAGGGTTCAGGTTAAGGGTAGGATTATAAATTAGGGTTAAGGTTAGGCTTGTGACCCCAAATGGTTAAGATTAGGGTTTAGATTAAGGGTAGGATTATAAATTAGGGTTAAGGTTAGGCTTGTGACCCCCAATGGTTAAGATTAGGGTTCCGATTAAAGGGTGAGATTATAAATTAGGGTTAAGGTTAGACGTCTGTTCCCAAATGGTTAAGATTAGGGTTCAGATTAAGGGTAGGATTATAAATTAGGGTTAAGGTTAGGCTCGTGACCCCAAATGGTTAAGATTAGGGTTTAGATGGAAGGGTAAGATTATAAATTAGGGTTAAGGTTAGGCTTGTGACCCCAAATGGTTAAGATTAGGATTTAGATTGAAGGGTAAGATTATAAATTAGGGTTAGGGTTGAACACATGACCCCAAATGGTTAAGATTAGGGTTCAGATTAACGGGTAAGATTATAAATTAGGGTTAAGGTTAGGCATCTGTTCCCAAAGGGTTAAGATTAGGGTTCAGATTAAGGGTAGGGTTATAAATTAGGGTTAAGGTTAGGCTTGTGACCCCAAATGGTAAAGATTAGGGTTTAGATTGAAGAGTAAGATTATAAATTAGGGTTAGGGTTGAACATGACCCCAAATAGTTAAGATTAGGGTTCAGATTAACGGGTAAGATTATAAGTTAGGGTTAAGGTTAGATTTGTGACCCCCAATGGTTAGGATTAGGGTTCAGATTACAGGGTGAGATTATAAATTAGGGTTAGGGTTAGACATCTGACCCCAAATGGTTAAGATTAGGGTTCAGGTTAAAGGGTAAGATATAAATTAGGGTTAAGGATAGGTTTGTGACCCCAAATGGTTAAAATTAGGGTTCCGATTGAAGGGTAAGATTATGAATTAGGGTTAGGTTTAGACATATGACCCCAAATGGTTGAGATTAGGGTTCAGATTAAAGGATAAGATAATAAATTAGGGTTAGGGTTAGACATCTAATCCCAAATGGTTAAGGTTAGGGTTCAGATTTAAAGGGTAGGATTATAAATGAGGGTTAGGGTTAGACCTCTGACCCTAAATGGTAAAGATTAGGGTTCAGGTTAACTCTTTAGGGTTAGGGTTAGACATCTGACCCCAAATGGTTGAGATTAGGGCTCAAATTAAAGGGTGAGATTATAAATTAGGGTTAGGGTTAGACATATGGGTCCGACTAGTTAGGTTTAGAGCTGGGTTTAGAATTAGGCCTATAGGTCCGACTAGTTAGGTTTTATAGCTGGGTTCAGGATTAGACATAGGGTTAGGGTTAGACATATGGGTCCGATTAGTTAGGTTTAGAGCTGGGTTTAGAATTAGGCCTATAGGTCCGACTAGTTAGGTTTTATAGCTGGGTTTAGGATTAGGCATATAGGCCGGATTAGTTAGTTTTAGAGCTGGGACTAAAGATAAGATTGTACCTGGAGTGAATTTTAATTGTTGGAATTTTTTTAGGAGTAAAATATTTAAATTAAACTGACTAAAGATAAGAGTGTGCCTGGAGTGGGTTTTAATTGTTGGAATTTAAGAGTCAAATATTTTAATTATACTGACTGAAGAAAAGAGTGTACCTGGAGTGGATTTTAGTTGTTGGAATTTAAGAGTAAAATATTTTAACAAAACTGACTAAGGGTAAGAGTGTATCTTAAGTTAATTTAAATTGTTGGAGTTGAGAGTAAAATAACCTTTTATGGAGAAGTAATTTAGGATTAGGCAAAAGGCCAGAGCGGTGTATATACCTCCCCTGTCCGCCGGTCCTCCATTTGTGGTCTCCTGTCTCCATCTAGTGGCGGCAGAGGGTAGTGCGAGTATCCTTACCTGGTTGGCTTATTGAAACAATTTATTGTCAAGGATACAAGAGGGATTAGAATACACTCTGGGTGACCGGAGAGGTTCCTTAGGATAAAGTTTGTGAAGGGGAAGAGTACTTTATTGGATCTTTTTTAATGGTTTGAATTGAAAGACGGTTAGCTTTTTAGTCAGAGAAAGACTCCAATGTTAGTCAAAGTAATCTGTTTGGTTGTTGTGAAGAACCATATTTTTTGTATTGCATTTGCGTGTGCCAAGTCTTTCATATTTTGGGAGTGAATAGAGCGGATGTTTAAAGTGCCTTCACTTCCTGAAATGGGTTTAGTAGACCGTTTGTAGTACTGTTTTAATCCCATAATTATGTCATCTGTGGTTATCCTTATATTTGCGTGTCCCAAGTCTCTAATCTTTTAGGTTTGAATAAAAGCAAACATAAGAACGTCTTCACTAACCAGAATTGGTTGTTAAAAAATGTTCCTTTAATTCCTTCTAGCCTAAATACCTTTCTCAAAATCATGTCACCTCAGTAGTTCTGGTTTTGGATTTCTGTCAGTTGACAGTCAATACTCAGAATCGTTTCTTCATCGGTTCTCAGAGGATTATGATAAAAGGGTTTGTGTTATGGGTGAAGTGATCAGTCTGTTAACGGTGTATTCACGGTGGTCTATTAGAAATAGGGTGAGGATAGAAGGAGAGAGGGAGAGAGAAAGAGGTGTACCCCTGTTGAGATACTGGTCGGAGAAATTCAGAGGTAAGGAGGTGGTCAGTGTCTACGTCTCACTCTCCCCTAGCCGGTCTAGGCTTTCTCTGTTAACCTGCTACCCTCTAACAGAGCCCCGGGGAGCCTGAGAGGGGAAAGGTTTGGGTTATAAGTAGAGAGGTAAAGAGGTGGACTATTTTAAATATTAAAGGTTTCGAATATTCTAACATTGAGTTTAGATATTGAGGTCGGCGGTCGGAATATCCAATAGTTATCTAGTTTAAAGTATTAAAGGTTTTTAACTATTCTCACATTGGGTTTCGATGTTGAGGTCGACGGTCGGAGTATCCATTAGTTATTCTCAATCTATTAACGGTGTATTCACGGTGGTCAGGGTTAGGGTTAGGGTTAGGGTTAGGGTTAGGGTTAGGGTTAGGGTTAGGGTTAGGGTTAGGGTTAGGGTTAGGGTTAGGGTTAGGGTTAGGGTTAGGGTTAGGGTTAGGGTTAGGGTTAGGGTTAGGGTTAGGGTTAGGGTTAGGGTTAGGGTTAGGGTTAGGGTTAGGGTTAGGGTTAGGGTTAGGGTTAGGGTTAGGTTAGGGTTAGGGTTAGGGTTAGGGTTAGGGTTAGGGTTAGGGTTAGGGTTAGGGTTAGGGTTAGGGTTAGGGTTAGGGTTAGGGTTAGGGTTAGGGTTAGGGTTAGGGTTAGGGTTAGGGTTAGGGTTAGGGTTAGGGTTAGGGTTAGGGTTAGGGTTAGGGTTAGGGTTAGGGTTAGGGTTAGGGTTAGGGTTAGGGTTAGGGTTAGGGTTAGGGTTAGGGTTAGGGTTAGGGTTAGGGTTAGGGTTAGGGTTAGGGTTAGGGTTAGGGTTAGGGTTAGGGTTAGGGTTAGGGTTAGGGTTAGGGTTAGGGTTAGGGTTAGGGTTAGGGTTAGGGTTAGGGTTAGGGTTAGGGTTAGGGTTAGGGTTAGGGTTAGGGTTAGGGTTAGGGTTAGGGTTAGGGTTAGGGTTAGGGTTAGGGTTAGGGTTAGGGTTAGGGTTAGGGTTAGGGTTAGGGTTAGGGTTAGGGTTAGGGTTAGGGTTAGGGTTAGGGTTAGGGTTAGGGTTAGGGTTAGGGTTAGGGTTAGGGTTAGGGTTAGGGTTAGGGTTAGGGTTAGGGTTAGGGTTAGGGTTAGGGTTAGGGTTAGGGTTAGGGTTAGGGTTAGGGTTAGGGTTAGGGTTAGGGTTAGGGTTAGGGTTAGGGTTAGGGTTAGGGTTAGGGTTAGGGTTAGGGTTAGGGTTAGGGTTAGGGTTAGGGTTAGGGTTAGGGTTAGGGTTAGGGTTAGGGTTAGGGTTAGGGTTAGGGTTAGGGTTAGGGTTAGGGTTAGGGTTAGGGTTAGGGTTAGGGTTAGGGTTAGGGTTAGGGTTAGGGTTAGGGTTAGGGTTAGGGTTAGGGTTAGGGTTAGGGTTAGGGTTAGGGTTAGGGTTAGGGTTAGGGTTAGGGTTAGGGTTAGGGTTAGGGTTAGGGTTAGGGTTAGGGTTAGGGTTAGGGTTAGGGTTAGGGTTAGGGTTAGGGTTAGGGTTAGGGTTAGGGTTAGGGTTAGGGTTAGGGTTAGGGTTAGGGTTAGGGTTAGGGTTAGGGTTAGGGTTAGGGTTAGGGTTAGGGTTAGGGTTAGGGTTAGGGTTAGGGTTAGGGTTAGGGTTAGGGTTAGGGTTAGGGTTAGGGTTAGGGTTAGGGTTAGGGTTAGGGTTAGGGTTAGGGTTAGGGTTAGGGTTAGGGTTAGGGTTAGGGTTAGGGTTAGGGTTAGGGTTAGGGTTAGGGTTAGGGTTAGGGTTAGGGTTAGGGTTAGGGTTAGGGTTAGGGTTAGGGTTAGGGTTAGGGTTAGGGTTAGGGTTAGGGTTAGGGTTAGGGTTAGGGTTAGGGTTAGGGTTAGGGTTAGGGTTAGGGTTAGGGTTAGGGTTAGGGTTAGGGTTAGGGTTAGGGTTAGGGTTAGGGTTAGGGTTAGGGTTAGGGTTAGGGTTAGGGTTAGGGTTAGGGTTAGGGTTAGGGTTAGGGTTAGGGTTAGGGTTAGGGTTAGGGTTAGGGTTAGGGTTAGGGTTAGGGTTAGGGTTAGGGTTAGGGTTAGGGTTAGGGTTAGGGTTAGGGTTAGGGTTAGGGTTAGGGTTAGGGTTAGGGTTAGGGTTAGGGTTAGGGTTAGGGTTAGGGTTAGGGTTAGGGTTAGGGTTAGGGTTAGGGTTAGGGTTAGGGTTAGGGTTAGGGTTAGGGTTAGGGTTAGGGTTAGGGTTAGGGTTAGGGTTAGGGTTAGGGTTAGGGTTAGGGTTAGGGTTAGGGTTAGGGTTAGGGTTAGGGTTAGGGTTAGGGTTAGGGTTAGGGTTAGGGTTAGGGTTAGGGTTAGGGTTAGGGTTAGGGTTAGGGTTAGGGTTAGGGTTAGGGTTAGGGTTAGGGTTAGGGTTAGGGTTAGGGTTAGGGTTAGGGTTAGGGTTAGGGTTAGGGTTAGGGTTAGGGTTAGGGTTAGGGTTAGGGTTAGGGTTAGGGTTAGGGTTAGGGTTAGGGTTAGGGTTAGGGTTAGGGTTAGGGTTAGGGTTAGGGTTAGGGTTAGGGTTAGGGTTAGGGTTAGGGTTAGGGTTAGGGTTAGGGTTAGGGTTAGGGTTAGGGTTAGGGTTAGGGTTAGGGTTAGGGTTAGGGTTAGGGTTAGGGTTAGGGTTAGGGTTAGGGTTAGGGTTAGGGTTAGGGTTAGGGTTAGGGTTAGGGTTAGGGTTAGGGTTAGGGTTAGGGTTAGGGTTAGGGTTAGGGTTAGGGTTAGGGTTAGGGTTAGGGTTAGGGTTAGGGTTAGGGTTAGGGTTAGGGTTAGGGTTAGGGTTAGGGTTAGGGTTAGGGTTAGGGTTAGGGTTAGGGTTAGGGTTAGGGTTAGGGTTAGGGTTAGGGTTAGGGTTAGGGTTAGGGTTAGGGTTAGGGTTAGGGTTAGGGTTAGGGTTAGGGTTAGGGTTAGGGTTAGGGTTAGGGTTAGGGTTAGGGTTAGGGTTAGGGTTAGGGTTAGGGTTAGGGTTAGGGTTAGGGTTAGGGTTAGGGTTAGGGTTAGGGTTAGGGTTAGGGTTAGGGTTAGGGTTAGGGTTAGGGTTAGGGTTAGGGTTAGGGTTAGGGTTAGGGTTAGGGTTAGGGTTAGGGTTAGGGTTAGGGTTAGGGTTAGGGTTAGGGTTAGGGTTAGGGTTAGGGTTAGGGTTAGGGTTAGGGTTAGGGTTAGGGTTAGGGTTAGGGTTAGGGTTAGGGTTAGGGTTAGGGTTAGGGTTAGGGTTAGGGTTAGGGTTAGGGTTAGGGTTAGGGTTAGGGTTAGGGTTAGGGTTAGGGTTAGGGTTAGGGTTAGGGTTAGGGTTAGGGTTAGGGTTAGGGTTAGGGTTAGGGTTAGGGTTAGGGTTAGGGTTAGGGTTAGGGTTAGGGTTAGGGTTAGGGTTAGGGTTAGGGTTAGGGTTAGGGTTAGGGTTAGGGTTAGGGTTAGGGTTAGGGTTAGGGTTAGGGTTAGGGTTAGGGTTAGGGTTAGGGTTAGGGTTAGGGTTAGGGTTAGGGTTAGGGTTAGGGTTAGGGTTAGGGTTAGGGTTAGGGTTAGGGTTAGGGTTAGGGTTAGGGTTAGGGTTAGGGTTAGGGTTAGGGTTAGGGTTAGGGTTAGGGTTAGGGTTAGGGTTAGGGTTAGGGTTAGGGTTAGGGTTAGGGTTAGGGTTAGGGTTAGGGTTAGGGTTAGGGTTAGGGTTAGGGTTAGGGTTAGGGTTAGGGTTAGGGTTAGGGTTAGGGTTAGGGTTAGGGTTAGGGTTAGGGTTAGGGTTAGGGTTAGGGTTAGGGTTAGGGTTAGGGTTAGGGTTAGGGTTAGGGTTAGGGTTAGGGTTAGGGTTAGGGTTAGGGTTAGGGTTAGGGTTAGGGTTAGGGTTAGGGTTAGGGTTAGGGTTAGGGTTAGGGTTAGGGTTAGGGTTAGGGTTAGGGTTAGGGTTAGGGTTAGGGTTAGGGTTAGGGTTAGGGTTAGGGTTAGGGTTAGGGTTAGGGTTAGGGTTAGGGTTAGGGTTAGGGTTAGGGTTAGGGTTAGGGTTAGGGTTAGGGTTAGGGTTAGGGTTAGGGTTAGGGTTAGGGTTAGGGTTAGGGTTAGGGTTAGGGTTAGGGTTAGGGTTAGGGTTAGGGTTAGGGTTAGGGTTAGGGTTAGGGTTAGGGTTAGGGTTAGGGTTAGGGTTAGGGTTAGGGTTAGGGTTAGGGTTAGGGTTAGGGTTAGGGTTAGGGTTAGGGTTAGGGTTAGGGTTAGGGTTAGGGTTAGGGTTAGGGTTAGGGTTAGGGTTAGGGTTAGGGTTAGGGTTAGGGTTAGGGTTAGGGTTAGGGTTAGGGTTAGGGTTAGGGTTAGGGTTAGGGTTAGGGTTAGGGTTAGGGTTAGGGTTAGGGTTAGGGTTAGGGTTAGGGTTAGGGTTAGGGTTAGGGTTAGGGTTAGGGTTAGGGTTAGGGTTAGGGTTAGGGTTAGGGTTAGGGTTAGGGTTAGGGTTAGGGTTAGGGTTAGGGTTAGGGTTAGGGTTAGGGTTAGGGTTAGGGTTAGGGTTAGGGTTAGGGTTAGGGTTAGGGTTAGGGTTAGGGTTAGGGTTAGGGTTAGGGTTAGGGTTAGGGTTAGGGTTAGGGTTAGGGTTAGGGTTAGGGTTAGGGTTAGGGTTAGGGTTAGGGTTAGGGTTAGGGTTAGGGTTAGGGTTAGGGTTAGGGTTAGGGTTAGGGTTAGGGTTAGGGTTAGGGTTAGGGTTAGGGTTAGGGTTAGGGTTAGGGTTAGGGTTAGGGTTAGGGTTAGGGTTAGGGTTAGGGTTAGGGTTAGGGTTAGGGTTAGGGTTAGGGTTAGGGTTAGGGTTAGGGTTAGGGTTAGGGTTAGGGTTAGGGTTAGGGTTAGGGTTAGGGTTAGGGTTAGGGTTAGGGTTAGGGTTAGGGTTAGGGTTAGGGTTAGGGTTAGGGTTAGGGTTAGGGTTAGGGTTAGGGTTAGGGTTAGGGTTAGGGTTAGGGTTAGGGTTAGGGTTAGGGTTAGGGTTAGGGTTAGGGTTAGGGTTAGGGTTAGGGTTAGGGTTAGGGTTAGGGTTAGGGTTAGGGTTAGGGTTAGGGTTAGGGTTAGGGTTAGGGTTAGGGTTAGGGTTAGGGTTAGGGTTAGGGTTAGGGTTAGGGTTAGGGTTAGGGTTAGGGTTAGGGTTAGGGTTAGGGTTAGGGTTAGGGTTAGGGTTAGGGTTAGGGTTAGGGTTAGGGTTAGGGTTAGGGTTAGGGTTAGGGTTAGGGTTAGGGTTAGGGTTAGGGTTAGGGTTAGGGTTAGGGTTAGGGTTAGGGTTAGGGTTAGGGTTAGGGTTAGGGTTAGGGTTAGGGTTAGGGTTAGGGTTAGGGTTAGGGTTAGGGTTAGGGTTAGGGTTAGGGTTAGGGTTAGGGTTAGGGTTAGGGTTAGGGTTAGGGTTAGGGTTAGGGTTAGGGTTAGGGTTAGGGTTAGGGTTAGGGTTAGGGTTAGGGTTAGGGTTAGGGTTAGGGTTAGGGTTAGGGTTAGGGTTAGGGTTAGGGTTAGGGTTAGGGTTAGGGTTAGGGTTAGGGTTAGGGTTAGGGTTAGGGTTAGGGTTAGGGTTAGGGTTAGGGTTAGGGTTAGGGTTAGGGTTAGGGTTAGGGTTAGGGTTAGGGTTAGGGTTAGGGTTAGGGTTAGGGTTAGGGTTAGGGTTAGGGTTAGGGTTAGGGTTAGGGTTAGGGTTAGGGTTAGGGTTAGGGTTAGGGTTAGGGTTAGGGTTAGGGTTAGGGTTAGGGTTAGGGTTAGGGTTAGGGTTAGGGTTAGGGTTAGGGTTAGGGTTAGGGTTAGGGTTAGGGTTAGGGTTAGGGTTAGGGTTAGGGTTAGGGTTAGGGTTAGGGTTAGGGTTAGGGTTAGGGTTAGGGTTAGGGTTAGGGTTAGGGTTAGGGTTAGGGTTAGGGTTAGGGTTAGGGTTAGGGTTAGGGTTAGGGTTAGGGTTAGGGTTAGGGTTAGGGTTAGGGTTAGGGTTAGGGTTAGGGTTAGGGTTAGGGTTAGGGTTAGGGTTAGGGTTAGGGTTAGGGTTAGGGTTAGGGTTAGGGTTAGGGTTAGGGTTAGGGTTAGGGTTAGGGTTAGGGTTAGGGTTAGGGTTAGGGTTAGGGTTAGGGTTAGGGTTAGGGTTAGGGTTAGGGTTAGGGTTAGGGTTAGGGTTAGGGTTAGGGTTAGGGTTAGGGTTAGGGTTAGGGTTAGGGTTAGGGTTAGGGTTAGGGTTAGGGTTAGGGTTAGGGTTAGGGTTAGGGTTAGGGTTAGGGTTAGGGTTAGGGTTAGGGTTAGGGTTAGGGTTAGGGTTAGGGTTAGGGTTAGGGTTAGGGTTAGGGTTAGGGTTAGGGTTAGGGTTAGGGTTAGGGTTAGGGTTAGGGTTAGGGTTAGGGTTAGGGTTAGGGTTAGGGTTAGGGTTAGGGTTAGGGTTAGGGTTAGGGTTAGGGTTAGGGTTAGGGTTAGGGTTAGGGTTAGGGTTAGGGTTAGGGTTAGGGTTAGGGTTAGGGTTAGGGTTAGGGTTAGGGTTAGGGTTAGGGTTAGGGTTAGGGTTAGGGTTAGGGTTAGGGTTAGGGTTAGGGTTAGGGTTAGGGTTAGGGTTAGGGTTAGGGTTAGGGTTAGGGTTAGGGTTAGGGTTAGGGTTAGGGTTAGGGTTAGGGTTAGGGTTAGGGTTAGGGTTAGGGTTAGGGTTAGGGTTAGGGTTAGGGTTAGGGTTAGGGTTAGGGTTAGGGTTAGGGTTAGGGTTAGGGTTAGGGTTAGGGTTAGGGTTAGGGTTAGGGTTAGGGTTAGGGTTAGGGTTAGGGTTAGGGTTAGGGTTAGGGTTAGGGTTAGGGTTAGGGTTAGGGTTAGGGTTAGGGTTAGGGTTAGGGTTAGGGTTAGGGTTAGGGTTAGGGTTAGGGTTAGGGTTAGGGTTAGGGTTAGGGTTAGGGTTAGGGTTAGGGTTAGGGTTAGGGTTAGGGTTAGGGTTAGGGTTAGGGTTAGGGTTAGGGTTAGGGTTAGGGTTAGGGTTAGGGTTAGGGTTAGGGTTAGGGTTAGGGTTAGGGTTAGGGTTAGGGTTAGGGTTAGGGTTAGGGTTAGGGTTAGGGTTAGGGTTAGGGTTAGGGTTAGGGTTAGGGTTAGGGTTAGGGTTAGGGTTAGGGTTAGGGTTAGGGTTAGGGTTAGGGTTAGGGTTAGGGTTAGGGTTAGGGTTAGGGTTAGGGTTAGGGTTAGGGTTAGGGTTAGGGTTAGGGTTAGGGTTAGGGTTAGGGTTAGGGTTAGGGTTAGGGTTAGGGTTAGGGTTAGGGTTAGGGTTAGGGTTAGGGTTAGGGTTAGGGTTAGGGTTAGGGTTAGGGTTAGGGTTAGGGTTAGGGTTAGGGTTAGGGTTAGGGTTAGGGTTAGGGTTAGGGTTAGGGTTAGGGTTAGGGTTAGGGTTAGGGTTAGGGTTAGGGTTAGGGTTAGGGTTAGGGTTAGGGTTAGGGTTAGGGTTAGGGTTAGGGTTAGGGTTAGGGTTAGGGTTAGGGTTAGGTTAGGGTTAGGGTTAGGGTTAGGGTTAGGGTTAGGGTTAGGGTTAGGGTTAGGGTTAGGGTTAGGGTTAGGGTTAGGGTTAGGGTTAGGGTTAGGTTAGGGTTAGGGTTAGGGTTAGGGTTAGGGTTAGGGTTAGGGTTAGGGTTAGGGTTAGGGTTAGGGTTAGGGTTAGGGTTAGGGTTAGGGTTAGGGTTAGGGTTAGGGTTAGGGTTAGGGTTAGGGTTAGGGTTAGGGTTAGGGTTAGGGTTAGGGTTAGGTTAGGGTTAGGGTTAGGGTTAGGGTTAGGTTAGGGTTAGGGTTAGGGTTAGGGTTAGGGTTAGGGTTAGGGTTAGGGTTAGGGTTTAGGGTTAGGGTTAGGGTTAGTAGGGTTAGGGTTAGGGTTAGGGTTAGGGTTAGGGTTAGGGTTAGGGTTAGGGAGGGTTAGGGTTAGGGTTAGGGTTAGGGTTAGGGTTAGGGTTAGGGTTAGGGTTAGGGTTAGGGTTAGGGTTAGGGTTAGGGTTAGGGTTAGGGTTAGGGTTAGGGTTAGGGTTAGGGTTAGGGTTAGGGTTAGGGTTAGGGTTAGGGGTTAGGGTTAGGGGTTAGGGTTAGGGTTAGGGTTAGGGTTAGGGTTAGGGTTAGGGTTAGGGTTAGGGTTAGGGTTAGGGTTAGGGTTAGGGTTAGGGTTAGGGTTAGGGTTAGGGTTAGGGTTAGGGGTAGGGTAGGGTTAGGGTTGGGTTAGGGTTAGGGGTAGGGTTAGGGTTAGGGGTTAGGGTTAGGGTTAGGGGTAGGGTTGGGTTAGGGTTAGGGTTAGGGTTAGGGGTTAGGGTTAGGGTTAGGGGTGAGGGTTAGGGTTAGGGTTAG